>NW_007577779.1:497449-553562 GCF_000690725.1 Stegastes partitus
TATAGTGTGTATTACATACGGGCCGTGAAGATGTGAAACACTCCTACACCCAGAAACAAAACAAGTGCCTAAATAAATGACAGGCAGAAAAAGACAAACAATCCTGAAAAAAAGGGCATGAATTAAAGTGCTTTCCACACTGTCACACTGTCACACTGGGCAAAGGCCTCTATAAGACGGACATGGTAGAAATATCATGCTAGATAGGCGACACACGATGACAACTTCTGCATCACATTTTATATCCACTGTGCAGCTCAGATACCTTGAATAAAAAAAAAACGTAAAGTTCAAGAACCCAAATATAGCCATAATTAACTTAACCTAAATTTAAATAATATTTACCTGGCAGATATTAATCCACTAAGCAATAATAGTAATCTAAAAAAATATAAAAATGTGAGCAGAAACCCCCCCTGAAAATTAAACTTGTCAGTCTGAAATATCTTATACGACACCAATATTTGAGGAGCCTTTACCATCTTTAGAATGGCTATGTGGAGTTTAAACCTACTCACCCTGTGGCAAAAGAAGATCACTTTGTGTTGACCTCATAAGATCCTGCATTTTTACAAGCAAACTTGGTTCTGCCTGTTCAACAGATCTTTGCCCCATATCCCTTATCGACAAATTGTGCGTTGTGTTTCGATTAGAAGCACTGTTGTCATCAACGCAAGTAAAATGCGCCGTAAAAGTCTGCTTTCAGATGTGACCTCTCTGTCCCTGTCCCTGCCTTTGTGTAGCAGGCAGCAGCACATCTCAGAAGAGGAGAGATGGAGAAATAATCATTAAGATTCAATTCCTAAATACCGTGCATATGGATGTGACATCACTTAATAGTTTCACTCTTAAGTTGTACTACCATCCTCAATTCTTTGTGTGTTAGTTTATATTTAAAGGGGGTCGTCTTTCATGGGCTGTCACTTGCCCAGTGGTTGTTGAAGGCAACATCATTCTGCTTGTGAAAAATTACAAGCTGATCAATGGCATTATGGTTATATCTGGGGCAAACATTGTCCTTGTTGCATTTGTTTCTCCCACTGTGAAAGAATCTAAATCTGAAGCACACGTGTAGGAATAATTTTGCATTAACAGGATGCGCCTGAAGGAAAGCAGCTTAACAAGGTTACGTTTCAAGTGATGCTGCATACCTTGTTTAACCTTGTATGCCTGGCACTGGCTGGCCCGATTTCCGGAGACCACCAAGCCCTCTGCATTGCCACCTGGTGGCAAACCTGGGCCTTCAGCTGCCCTGCCCACCTGTTCACCACAGTTAAAAGCAAAAATCCACTCTGCATGCCAGAACTACCAGCACCCATCACTAGTCGCACAGTGTATGAGGAAGTCTTGGCAGAGGGGAAGCGGAGATGAAATGTGGCAGTCACAGGAGGTGTGTGCAGCTAGCTATGTTTTTCCACTCCACTGGAGGTACAGCCAACCTGTTCCCCTGGTCTATATATGGAAGTAAACAGGATGCTGACAGTGGGGTAGTGGTGGTACGCCATATGTAGCCCTATTATCCTGGTGTTTTGACTAAGACAGTTGAGCATGGACATGTCTCTCTTAGCATTACTAAATCCGGCCTGAACCATGCCCTTCATCCAACGGGAAGACTCAAATGATGGAGAACATTAAATAAATTATCAAGTGATAAGCTGCCACCATTGCATGTATAATGTGTATATGAGGTTGTATATAGTATGTACTCACAGCAGGTACAAGGAGCTTCTTGACCTCCTCCACCGCTCTCCTCATCTTGATCTCAGCTCTGGCCTGTGTGTCTTCCACTGTGATAAGGACATGAAGGTCTTCATTTAGGTGCTCCCAGTTTGGCTTCCCTCTGTTCTGCTCCTCCTGGACAGAGAAATAGGAAGAGTGAGAGAGAAGGTGAGTGAATGTGACAGTGTGGCTGTGTTTGAGCACCGGTGCAGTAACACAGCATATCAGATAAAGCGGAGGCGAGAGGCAGGCATACACAGAGGACGATGGGGCCCTGTGAAGGGAAGTGGGATGACAGGATTGGCCCTTTAGTCAGCTGTTTAGCTTTAACTTTGAAAGGACACCCTTCTTTAATAGATCTCTCGCTTCACAGAGGCAAAAGATGACAGTTAGCCCTGCAGCAATTAATATCAGTGAAAGATGGATGGATGCAGAGATCAGAGAGAGATGGATCCAAATTTTTAAACCATGCTAACTTTACTAGTAGGAATGGAATTATGACACATGAACACATTTCAAAGTGCTGTAGGATTGTGTGTGAAGGTGCACAAGAGTATGCCTCTGTCTCTAACATGTTTCTGCAGACAATACTGTCTAGGTAGCAATAGCTCTCTGTGGGAGTCGTTTTTCTTCCTATAAAAGGCAGCACCAAAGCACTGACAGGTTCCCAAACTATAGCACTAGCAATCCCTGAAAGGCAAAATGGACTGTATTCAAAACCAACCATCACCGCTCGGTCGCGTTTCAACACAGTTAAATAGGAAGGCGTTTCAGGAGAAGAACTGGGAAGGCTGAGGTTTGGAAACGCTTTATGTTTTCAGTTGCCTCCATGAGAAGCCCAGTCACACTTAACGCTTGTGTGAAAAGGTAAAATGGGATATGTAGAAAGAAACATAGAGTAGCCTTACATTTGGAATATATTTTTGAAAACACACTCCTTAATTTAGCATAGCTACTTTCCTCCCTCTTCGTGTTGCCCTGCTGACAGTAAATGCAGTGAGCAGACACTGAGAGCGCTCTAAAAAGCTTTTGAGGTTGTATCGCATGTCACTGTACAACCATGAAAGCCAGCGGTTTGAAAGCTGACTACTTCCCCTTGAGGTGAGGAGTTGAGGTCTAGGTTGTCTGAAAAACATGCAACCTCAGATTCTCAGATGTGTGACACCACACTAAAACATCCAAACAGGATTTGAATGTTCAAATGTGAGTGTTTGATTTTATGAAGAAAAAACAGGAATGTGAAAATGATTTCAACCTAAAAAATATTTTTTTATTTGTGATTTCTTTTTCCAAAAGAGGTCAGAGTCTTATGTGGTCCAACTGCATCCCCGACTGATTTTAGCTGATGTTAGTGCAGCTTTGCACAGACTGTTGATGAATAGTGTGTCGTTTACTCCCGCCCATACAAACCACCTCAACTTCAGAACACTGCTCATTTGTGAGTAGTGAGCTACTGTGAGGGTGTCTAATTACTAACAATGCATTGCGGTGCTCTGCAGGAGGTCCACCTGACATGATTTCCATACACTCAATGAGCAGCACAAAATGGGAGGGAGCACGCACAGACACACACACAGAGCTTAAAGCTCGAGCTGAGTGCCACCCACCTGCTTTCTACTCCACAGAGAGCTGTTGCCATGGCATTGCTCTTTACAACACACAGACAGACAGACAGACACACACACACACACACACACACAGATGGAAGAAAGTTCAATATTCTACTCTCGTTTTCCCGTTTTCCACACGTGGTTGGTGGGGCCTAGTTTCAGCAGTCAGGCCATTATTTCACCATGGCTGTTTGCTTATGGCCTATTCGGGCACATGGGGATTGGCGGGTGACTCAGCATTTTCTGGAGGGGACAAGACAGACGGGCCACAAAGGCTGCCTCTGCATGCAGGGCAGAGTGTGAAAGCACATGGTAGATACACAAATGCATATATATTGACAGATTGTTGCTTAAGGTGGATCCAAAACGATTAGTCCATCTTGTGCCTGTGTGCATGCGCGGGTGTAGCATGTACATGCCAGCGCATATTCAGATTTGTTAAGTACTGTAGTCAAACAGATCTGGCAAAAGTGCACACGCAACCACACACACGCAACCACACACACATACACCATACACCAGCATGACTGCCTGTGAACAAGGTCACTGTGTGCCCTCTGAGAGAAACTGACAGCATGACAAACAGTAGGAAGACTGGAGGGGGAGGGAGGTTGGGAGGGTGAGAAAAGAGAGGGGAGGTAAGGCGAGAGCTCACAGGAATACTGGGAAGGCCTTTGAAGACAATGTCCTCACAGGGCAACATCAAATGCCATGGCAACAACCATATACCAGAGGGTAATAGGTTTGGTCAAAACATGTAGCCTGAATAAACAGCATGGACACTGCATCTTGAAACTTCATCTAAGAATAGGATCAAAAGGAAAGACTGCTTGTCAGCTAGGTTGCATGACTTCCATCATCTGCATAGCACCTGTTTGCCTGCTGGATTTCACACCCCTCATTTTGAGCCCAATAAACTTTAAGGCCTCAATTCTGGCACGGCTGGCACCACATAAAAACATTTTTTTGAAAAACTTTTAAAAAATATACAGCTGTATTTTTCTTCTGACTGAGCTTCCCCTTTTTGGGTTGCACTAAAAAGATTATTAAATTAATTCATAAATTAATGAAAATAAAAAAACAGTCACCAATCAATTGCTGTTTTGTTTTTTTCTCCTGAGTGTTTCATTGATCTGCTTCTGTTGCCACTGTAGAGTCAGGTATACCCCTGGACCTGGAAAGGATTTGTTCAGTTGCTCAAAGACACATAACAGGGTGTACAACTGCAGACACAAAGCTTTCAATCCTTGGTGCAGTGGCTCAAGGTCAGTCTGACTTAATATAACACACTGCTGCCTCATCTGGATTTTAGACTATGTGGTGCTATAATTTTTCTTCTTTTTCTTTTTTTTTGGCCGTTGTGTCTTTATTTGATAGCGCAGTGAGAGAGAGACAGGAAAGTAGGGAAGAAGAATAGGGGGAGGACATGTGGGAAAGGGATTCAAACTCATGATCTCCACATCAGGACTGTAGCCCTGCACATGGGTCGCCAGTTCAACCAGGTGAGCTACAGCGGCGCCGCTGTGGTGCTAGAATTTTGTCCTGGTAATGTTGCACTTTAACAGTCATAAACAAAATTATCTACACTGTTTCAACTATGCCTCTTGAACTCTCTCCCTTTGCGTACCAACTAAGGTCAATGCAACTGAGACTCCTTGCCAGCAGATCAAACAGGTGCGGCAGAGAACTGCAGGGACACGGAAGGACAAGAGGGGGCAAGTGGGACTGTGGAAGAAGGAGGATCAGTATTGACTGAGAAAAATGGCACTAAATGTTAAATATAAACAAATCAAAAGTGACTTTGACTTACAATCTGAAATGAAACAAGTTAAATACCAAAACATTCACTGAAGGTAATGCTGCAGAGAATGGACATGAAGCTCAGCTTCTTTTTACAAACTATAACACAAAATAAAATGTACACTGTGTGGAATAAAGATAGGGCAGGTTTTTGTTTTTTGTTGTTTGTTTTGTTTTTTAAACCAACAGAACGTGTTATATAAATCATTGCACCAAAAATAATACTTGGACATTGTAATACCTGGACTCCACAGTTTTAATAAAGAAGAAACAAGTGTTCCATTCCTGGGTCAAGAGATGAGGAATGACAGTCAGCATAAAATTTTAACAAAACAAAAGGGCTTGCAGCAGTGCCAACAGTCTAATCAAATCCAGCATATTGACAGGCAATGTCACATATTAGTTCTTAAGCAATAAAATGTGGGAGATATGCTGTGACACTGTCTATTGGCTGGCAGAAGCTGATCCCTAGAACTGGAGGCATATTCTGTTCTGCCAGTGACCACTGCTGATACCACAGTTTTAGCTATTATGTATCAGGACAATCAATTCATCTGATAGAGCACACTTCTCAAAGTGCAAGTCTGAAATGACATTAAGTGTGGTTCTAAATAAAATAGCTGTCTATGGAACTAACCATAATCTCACTATGCAGTAGCCAAAATAGAATTAGGGAATTGCTTTTGCAAAAGGGATAGGAAATACCTATTCTACCTGTGCAGTGGTCGATATAACATACCTGTAATGTAATTGCAGTTGTTCGTAGTGTTGTTTTGCATTAAGCGTGACTGTAGGAGTGAAAAACCCAGAGACCAAATCTGATAGGTTAGATGAAAGTATGACAGAAATTGGAATATGGCATCAGGAGCCCTTCTTTTAGATAATCAGGACAATATGTATGTTAAGTAGTGTGACATCAAAAGGGCTCTATCTAGAGAAAACACAAGTATGTGCTTAAACTCAAACACCTCACATTTAGTCTTGTTTGATCTGAGTGTAAAGTGCAGTCTAAAGACAGGTCAGTCCTCTGTTAGTCTCCACTATCTCCACCTATGTCAGCTGAATTTCAGGTTGCACCCACACACATGCAAAGGTAGGTTGAGTAATTTCCCAATTTTAGACAGGTAATAAATAAATATATTTTGGGGAAATTTTCTCTGCAGTTACCTCATCATTTGAACATCAGTTTGTTGGTATTTACACAACTGCACCTCCTATGACATAATTACAAAAACTTTACATAATTTTAAGTTACATAATTACTGCTATTTTATCTTTGGTAGAAATGAAACGACACCCTTTCTGCAAGCACCAGCAGTCTTTAGGAGAAACATTTTCTGTTTGTGTCAAGCATCAAGCTGAGGCCATCGAGAAGAGAAACATTATATCAGGACAGCATTCAGTGACAACAGGCTTAAAAAGCACTTGTGGGAATAATTAAATGACAGCAGTCAAAATAATTTGCCCATGGAATATTATAGGAAACAAGGGAATTAGGGGAAATCTTTAATGCAGCGCAAGTTCAAGCTAGCTTCTGCAAAACAAGATGCAGGAAAAGAACAAATAGAACAAAACAAATTAAGCCCTGGTATCGATAGATGCTTCGGACTAAACAATCTGACATGGATTGAGAGTGAAAGAGTAATTTGGATATCCCCAATTATAAAAGGCCTTTGGTTTCTTTTACAAGAGTGCCCTATATTTTTCTCTCCACCTGCTTCCCTCCTTATTTTCTACTTCATCTGCTTTTCTTCCCTCACCATTGTTCTTTATTTTACTCGGTTTCTCTCTCTCCCTCAGACTGTGCTCGACTCTCTCCCACTGCGTAGCTCCAGTGAGCCGGCTCCCCGTCAGGCAGTGCGGCCCAAGAGGGAGTAACCAGCTGAATTATTGAGAGCATAAAAATGCTGCCGCTAATGGATCCTGAATAAACACACTGGCTAAGCTGCTGCCGTGGCATCCTTTGCTGCCACAGGGCATCAAGCTGAAAATACTGAGGTTGAGAATGCAGTGACTGGAGGCTATTGCTGTGGCTTTGTTTGTGGCTATGACACACTCAGGCCATCCAAAACCATTGGGAATCCAGAGAGCAAACCCCATAGTGATTGTTGTGATTTATGGATGTAAAAACTAGCATACTATCTGCTCTTTTCCCCTACTTAACTCATCCTTTCTGTAAATATCTACATCATTGTACTAAAGTAAAGGGAATAAAGAAGGTTAGGACAAAAATGTAATTTCAGTGGAGAATAGTTTTCAAAAAAGACAATTTAATGACACATATGCGTGCAAAGACGAAGTCGTCCACCCTTTAAAATTCCCCAATTAACTTCCTGCCTTCTATGTACATACAATCACTGTAGGAGCAGAAGCCAGGACTATCAATGAAACATTCTGACTATTGGATCATTCCCTCACTTCATCAGATATCAAAACACTGAGTGAAGAAATTATCCTGCTTGTCTGTATTTTTGTGTAAATGTTTAACTATATTGGGCCTTAGTTAGCATAGTAATTGCGCAGGGCCTTTCACAGGTCCCGTCGCAGCACCACACAGAAAAACAAACCAGCACACGTCATTAAGTTTTAAGATAGTGAGAGATTAAGAAGGTAATCATAGATTCATGTAATGAGCTAAGATGAACTTCTAGAGCGTGTGTGTGGGTTTGTACATGCATGATCGTGCTCACTCCCATTTAACTACTTCTGGATCTAATTCCAAAGAAAGAACCGTAGCAGAGTGTCTTCATCTTGTTCTGTGATAATGAACACACTCCAAGGGAAATGAGAAGAAGAGCTAGAAATTAAAATACGAATGGAGGAACCCTGCAGCATATTGGAGTTTCTAAGATTACGACTCAGCCGAAAATCTGTGGAAGTCTATGTATATTTTTTCTGTTTGGCTTCTGGTGAGGGTGTGCGTAGAACAGGTGACTGTCATATCAAAAGGATGAAATACAGTAAAATATGTAAATGCATTGTAATATAGCACCACTGTCTGGCAACTCTGAGCAACTGGGAGGTGCAGACACAAAGAAAAAAAGGAGATAAAACAAGATTAATCTCCAAAAACTTTCACTCAATTGTAGGGGAAAAAAATTAACTGAAAAAAGCTAAAAGCAGCTATTGAAGGAGAGTCTAAGGCTTTTGGGCAACATATGCGCAGATGCTTAAAATTTGACAGTTTTCGAAGTTGACAATTTCTCCTCACAGTAATGGCAAAGTTTCTCACTATATCTAATCTGACACACCTCCCATTGGGGAATGCATGGAAAATTGTGTTACCTTGGCTTTGAAAATTTAAATTTTCACTGTTCAGGCACCTGCCGCAGCTGAAAAGTATAGTGTGTTAAATTTCAAAAAGCACACTAAGAAACTATGTCACAGGTTGACCTGATAGCATCGTAATACAGGATTACCCAACATGGTCTGACCTCATCAACATCACTTTGCCACAGACAGTCTAAAGTTTCAAATGCGATCATGTCGCTGGTAAAGGTCACACCATAGTGCATTTTAAAATTTCAACTGTAAAAGCCTAATTTGCGGGTCAAATAATGCAAAAAGGTTTTTAAGTAAGCTCCTCTTTTGGCTTTTAAGATATATAGGTGCAAAACATTAGCCTTTTATGTCTCCAGCCTCAGCTCAGTAGGTCCAGAAATAGCAGCTGCCTCCAGCCTTGGCTGTCTGCTTTACTACTGCCTTCTATACTTTCCACTGCGCAGCGTTTTGCAAACAGCATTATCAGATGTCAGAATGCAGCCACCAGGCATCAACTGAGCGTGTGTCTGCCTCATGTTTCTACAGGGCTAGTGTTAAGTTTTTCTATGACCACTATCCCAGCAAATATCACAATTTTGTGTGACACGTCAAGACAATGACTAATTGCTGTGGAGAAAGAAGTGAGCTAAAGTTTAAACTGGTTTTGTAAAATAAATGCAGATTTAGATCATGTTTTTTTTTTTTTTTACTTGAGTGAATGAAATCCACTATGTAACATAGATAAAAATACAAAAAAAATCCCACAAAACACACTCAGCAAAATGCCATGCGGATGAGCTTACCTTCTTCTTGTCCCTCATAGAGCTCTTGCCTCGCACCATGATTTTACATCCCGTCTCTGCCTCCAACTGTTTGGCTGTGAGTCCCCGGGGGCCAAGGATTCTCCCCACAAAGTTATACTGCAGATACAGAGAAAGAAACAAACTTGTGAATCTATGTGTGAATACAACAAATGTGTAAAATTGAGACATTTACATTACATCAGGATGTCACAATATAAAACCAGAGCACAACGGAGAAACACTTGAAAAGCAGTGCATACTTACTCTCACACACACATTTCACTTTTTATGAGATTCTAAAAAGCATGACATCAGCTTTGTTGGATATCAGGCCTCTGCTGTGACCACACCAAAAGTACATCTGCACATCTCACTTTCTGCTTTTCTAGGACAGAGAAAGGTTGACACCCACCTGCTATGATATGTCCTCGATAGCGTTTTTCACTTTTTTAACCTGTAACACTTCGCTTAAATAGCTACATGAGTTGTTTTTTTTTCTTTTCTTTCCTCACCACAGTCACAACATAATTACAGAACATAATGGTCTGGTCCTGCTTTATCAAACCCACTAGATGTCAAAACTGTCTCCAAAAAAATTGAATATTAACTACCGAGAATTAGTCTGGGCAGGAATGGTAGATGGGAATTAAGGGGAAATGGGGTGGAGAGGGTGTTGAGAGTCTTGAGGGGGAGGTGAGTTGTAAGGTGAGGAAGTGTGATTGACACAATTTTCTTATCAAGACCCTTTTCACTCGTGACTGGCTTTGGAGCTTTGTACCAAAAGGAAATGTATTTACCGACGTAATCCTCTCCACATGAAACTGGTTTCCAACAGGATAAAGAAAAAAATGTGTTAAAATAATCCAGCACAATTTTCAGGCAAAATAAAAACAGAAGGTAAGGAGGAGCCAAGTAATGCATGAGGAGGTAAACAAACCGTCCATGTTTCTGCAGTGCATTCAGCAGCTGATAGAGAGCACGATGTCTAAGCGATCTCTGGCAATATCAAAATGGGATCTTTTCACTCAAACCTGGGAAATTCAAATGCTCATTGGCATAGCGCAAAGCCTTCCTTTACAGTCAGAACCACAACTAATCATCTCTTGGGCTATTACAATGAGCTGTGACATAGCTGCATTAAATTCTTAAGCGCAATCACATCTGCTTACGCACTCCACCGCACCAATGCCTCTGCAAAATCCAAAAGACCATCAGAAAAGTCTCATTTAATTACAGAGAGATTACAAACTTAATGCAATGTTGCGGCATCTCCCCGAAGCAACGTTAACAAACACTGCTGAAGACAATCAAAAATTCAAGGCTGTTGTTTTTCTTGTCCCTGTCAGTGGGCTTGCCTGCATCACTGGCCTGTCTCTGACAGGAAAGACACACCCTGCGGCTGGAGAGATGCTTAAGTCCCTACGGATGTTCATAGCATGCGGCTAGACAAGCTTTAAGCATGTGTTTCTCTGTCACAAGGTAACTGTCTGTTTGGTAAACTCTAATGAAGGAAACTGGTGCAAGGGCTGCATTTGTGAGTGTATGTGCTAACTAAAGGATCTAAGGACACCTGTCCTCTGAGGTCGGCCACCAACAAAGAATGGTGGCCTGCTTCTGACTCATACGTAAACACACACATGCACAGCCTCAAGGAGCACAGAAGAGAGAGCTGTCTGTCTGCATCATAGTCGCTGCTGCAGACGAGGGCGAATCCCAAGCTCTGGGCATTATGGTGGAGCTGTGGTAGAACACGCACACACACACAGCTTCTAACCTATTAAACTGAATGTACAGTGACAATGTCTAGGGTGTTGTTACACAACCTACTCGGTTAGCAACTGCAGCACAATATTTGAAAAATACTTGCCATTGTCTGGCACACAAAATTAGTACTCAGAAGGTTTTAAAAAAAAAAGGAAGAAAGAAAAAAATATATATATAAATGTGTGTGTGTGTGTGGGTGTGTGTGTGTGTAGATTTCTGTGAAGATATGACATGTGACTATTCTCGCTATCCTAACAGGATACAAAATCTTCCATCAGTCCAAATCCCACAAGATTTACACACCATGAATATATTAAACATGTATAGTAGATGAATTAGACAGCAAGCTTCAAGTATCAAACTGAGAAGTGAAGGAGAAAAAGTGTATCTGGTATCTAAGGTAAAGGCTATCTGAAAAATCCCAAAATGCTGCAGACGGAGCATTTAATATCTTATTCTCTGTCCTGCTCTCACGGTTAATAATACAACTCTCCCTCTGACTGTAGGACGTGTTCATAGTGGACATGAATATGTTGATGACAACCGCACCTGACAGTGAGCTGTGACCAGATGGAGGAAAGCAGAAAGAAATGAAGAGAGAATAGGGTAGAAAGACAACATCATGAGCAGAGGGGGAAAAGTGACAAACATCTTGTTTTTCCAGCACTTAGAGAGCTATTATAAGCAAGAAGGGCTAACCAACACATGTAGACAAACCAACTACTTGAGGGCTTTCAGGGATAAAGTGTGTGTATGTGGCTGAGGGCTTAAACACATGGCAGACATGTGCATAACATCATGGTAAAACAAAATAAGCTGTGTGCAAGCAGGAGGTCATGAACATTACTCAAGGAAAATTTTAACGTGCACATCAAATGACTATGTTTCTTTTCAATCACTTCACTGCTGACTGGAGACGTACCAGGAAATAACACTGCCTCATTATAATTAAACCTTGCAATTTGAAGTGCAACTCTACTGTGAAAAATAAAGTCCTAATTATCTCAGTAATTAAATAAAGCTCTATGCTTTAACTTTCGTGGATGGGTTGCACTGCTCCCTGGTTTTCTGCTCTGCACTGGGGGTTTGACAATCTTCTCATGGATGCTGATATGCTCTTAGAAAAGGCGACCTCCATTTTAAGCCACTGGAATGTAGAGACAATGGACAGTCAAGCGGGTGAGTAATCAGAAGGGTACAGGGCCATCGAGTCTGCCAGGAACTCCACTCAGTACAGCCAGAGGAGTAGGATGGATACCATGGCCTTACTGCCAAATACACTATCTGTTCTTCACTCGCTCTTGCTAAACTATCTAGCCTCCTACATACCTACTAAAAAAAAAAAAAAAAGCTAGTTTTCATCTTTTGTATTCCTGTATCATCTGCACCGGTTCCCCAGACTGAGAGCTTAAAAATATCTAATGTCTGGGAACCACCATGGCTTTTGGCTATATTTCCAAAGCTTTGCACTCAACAGGAACCTTTGGAGCAGACCCCAGTGACATAAAAATTCACCAAAATTTACCAGCCTTTGATCAAATAAATACAATTATGGTGATTACTATCAACAGATAAATTCCTCTCTTATTTCCTTTGCTTATTTACAAGTACAGGAAATGGGTCCAAGTACTGGGACCTCTTTTCTTTAGTTCTGTTTCAGGCTCATTTTATCAGCATTTTCTCAGTTTTCCTAACAAACCCATAAATACAAACACATACAGTGTATAGACAAACACAGTTCATGTGCAAACACAGGAAGACAGATAGACACAGATAGATAGACACACACACACACACACACACACACACACACACACACAAACACACACAAACACACACAAACACACACAAACACACACACAGCCCCCTTCAGGACAAGGGCTTACACTGACATTAAAGGGCCTTTGTTTAGCCCCAGTTATCGCTACTCCACAGGCGGGTTATGTTGTGAGCATCTACGTCTCTGCCACTGTGTGTTTGTGAGGATGTGCACGCGCGTGAAGCACAATGTATGGAGTGAACTCTTGCAGACACCCTCAGCACCCAGAGCCGACTGTTGCATGGGTTTCTGTGCACGGGCATTCTGGTTTGTTTTTGTGTGAACAACTGAGAAACAACAGCAGTTCCACCAACAATGCTCACAGAAGCAGAACAATTGTGCCTTTTGACTGTGTTTGTTTGTGGTGGTGGGGAGACAGGAAATGAGATCATGCTGAGGGTGCTGGCTGTGTGCACGGAAGGCTTATCGAAGAGCAGGGCCAGGCCAGGAGGAGAATACCAATCACTTATTAGCAAGTCTTACTGGGCTTATGGAAATGAGGAATAGTTCATTCAGTGCAATGTAGCAAAGCAAGGTGGAAACTGGTTAGACCCGGCACCATCATCTCACTCCCGCTCTCAATCCCTTCCCATCTTTTCACCTACTTGATTCTAACCATGCTAATGTTAATGATAGAAACTATCATTGGCATGAACGTCCTCTCTAACCATTTATTACAGCGAAATCTCCCATTTTCCTCATACCTTAGAAACATTCTGTCTCATTTCACTCAGGTTATAGTTTTTGGATGCTTCACAGAGGGCACAGAGTTTAACATCACTCTTAGTTGCTAAAATACATCCCGTCTCTTTCCACACCTCATCCTCTCTGTATCCATTCATAGCTCCAGGAAACTGAGCAGGCTTCCTTTTCCTCTTTGTCTTAGTACACAGGATCTTGCCTTTCCTCTTCTGCTTATCTGTCATCCCCCTGTAGTGCATGGGTCTCTCACAGCCCAAATCAATGTTTTTCTTTGACTACACACAGCCTTCCTCGCCACCAGCCGGCTGCCTGCCTTTAATCACTCATTCATTTCTTGGTGGAAATGTTCCATCATTCAATTAATCCATTGTATTTACTTTCATTTTGTGGCTTGATCACCACAAATGCACACATACACTTTCCACACAGTCAAAAGGAATGTGAGATGAGGAGTAAACTGGTGTATAAGCTACAGCAGCTTGTGTGCTTGATCTACAGGAGGGACAGAGGACACAAGGCCAGAGTGATGAAGGAGTGAAAATTAGACTTAGATTCCAGTGGTGGCATTTTCGCCTCAAAGCCCAATAGACTTCAAAGCTCTCTATTCAGCACATCCAGCATTTAGTGCCTAATCCATGGCTCCTTTGATAATTCTGTTTGGGTTTATTTTGGGGTTGCAGGCAGGGTGAAAAAAAAAAAGAGTAAGAATGTAAAGATGGAAAGCGTAAAGATTGATGTCTGCTGGAAGTTTTGAAGATGTAAGTGAAAGAAGCACAGAGAAAGTTTGGAACTCTTGGAAAAGTTAATGGGGGGGGGGGGAATTCAATCTCTTCTTCAGCCTTCATTTGAATGTTAGTTCATCACGATAAGTCCAGTCTGCCCTTTGGCAACGCGGAGAAAGCTGTGGAATAGTTAGCCATGCAATGCTACCTTATCCAGAAACCTCTTATCCAGAGGAGGCAGGAAAGCAATATATACCGTAGATCAGTCACATCTCACCAACAAAAATTCACAGTTATTTCTCTCACACCAGCACCACTTTGTGTTGCACTATGTCCACCACTGTAACTTCCTCCAAAGTAGCACAGCTTTTGGTAGTGTAGATGATGCTTAGAGCCAGTGTTATGGTATTTACAGTTATCTTGTGTTTATGCTAGGGTATTAGTCTTCCCAGATGTGTCCTTGTTGCTTAACTACTGGCAATAACGTCTTGATTCTTTGAGGACATAGTCTGTTTGAAAAAGGCAAATATTCACACAGATTCCAAACCACTACATTGAATGTGTGCATTATCTGTGCATCATGTTTGATATGATAGCATCAATGTTCTATTGGCCTCAACAATCCTCTATCAGTGGGATGTAGTATGTGCATGCAGGCACTACAGATAAAGCCTCGCACCACATCCATCTACAGATAATGTTTGATTCTTGTGTGGTCAACATGCTTGACTTTGTCCTTGATTTTCATTTTCCACCTCTGTGCCTCTCGGCTTAATGATACGCAGACATACAGGTCAAGGCAGCACAAGGTGTCATCCGTTCACAGTATACAAGGACAAGTTGGTGATATGCAATTTGACATTAGTGCATTACAGACACACATCCACTAGCTTACACTGTTGCCCTCCATCATGTTGACTGACAACAATAAACAGAGCACACTATGTTTAAATGAACCTTGTAATTACCTCCTTATCAAACAGGTAACTAGAAAACAGTCCGTTTATCAAATTATTGTCATGATGCATGGCTGGCTAGCTACAGCTATCAAAATCCTCCACTCTGCTGCTCTATCAGGAGGTGAGGTGAGGTGTGGGGCGGTACATTTCCAGGACTGGTAATGACTTAAGGGGGTCAGAAGGATATCAGGAGCTGGCATGATAAGTGATGACACCCTCATGGGAACAAGCTTAATGACTTTCCCTGAGCAGGGAAGTGGCTGGTTTGGCCAGGCAATTTTACCGCAGTGAAACAGAGAGGGCCAGGTCATTCTGTCTGTTCGAACCACTAGAGCCTCTTTTTTTTTTGGTATTCTCAAATCTTTCTGCCTTGCAGTGAAAGTGAATCACCATGATGCAGTGAAGCAAAGTTTCCTACAGTCTGTAAAACCAAATAAAGCAAGAACACATGTACACATGCACACACATGCATGCTGCACTTTTATTATTTGAGGTAATGCAGTGTTGTGTGTTGTAATAAAATGTTTCATGATTCGCTGTATGGACACAAATATTGATTCTTAGGTTTTTTTTTTCCAATCTGAATTGGTTTTCAACAATTACGCAAATATTTGATATCAATTTATAATATTAGCCTTACCTTAGTCATATATTTTATTATATATGTGCAAATTAATACATTTCGTTTTTTTCTGTTAAGAATTGAATGTAGATGTGCTTCATTTAAAGTCTACAATTTATGAGACAAGAAAAAATTGACGAAGACCCATGTCCAATATTAAAGCACACAGAGCAATATTGATAAACCATTTCTTTCCTTTCTTTTACACAGATAAGTCATTTCCAGTGTACCACTCGACTAATTTGCCACCAAAAGCAGGCTAATATCCAAAAAATGTTGACTTGCAGGGGGATCAAACATCTGCTCCTTTGAGGCTCTTTAGTTAAGACGGGCGGAGCGCAAGAGGGGAAACTGAGGGTGAGGGTGGGTGGTGGTTGGGGATTTAAAAGGATCCCATTACTGAGGTAAACAACCCAAATGCCATGACAACTCCCTGAACGCCAGACAAACACAAATGCCACAGAAATGCCGAGAGCAGAACTTTATTTGAACTGTTATATTCTTATTCTATATTAGTGATTATGCTCCTCTTTTGGATGTTTTCACGTTGATGAGGAGTTTGGGCAGTCATGTTTACCAGTTGCTCAGCAGCTTACGTCTAACTGAGGGTCCCGTTTCAAAGAGTCAGCACAACAGAGGTTGCTTCCATGTGTGCATGGATGTTTTCAATACTAAGCATTTCTCACCACCAAGTGACCTGCCCACAACCCACCTGGGCATTTAGCAGTTGGCAAATACAAATACACAGGGAATAAAGTAGAGACAGAGACGCGCTTAAAAGACATGTCACACATCCTACCAGATGCCTGAAGGTCAACGGAAATGACATGCTGAGCTGTCAGTCAGCTGCCTATCAACATGTGTGTGAGCGTGTGCGTGGCAGAGAAGCGGAGCCACAGATAGCATTTAATTGAAGGTTGAAGTTATCAGATAGCCTGCGACTCAGCTGTCAGTCAAGATGCAGTCACCACGATGACGCTTTGTAGTGTTCTGCACCGCTGACGACATCAGGAAATGGCTGACTTTGAAGAACAGTGAGGGGGCGGGTAGACTGACACACAGGCAGACAGAACGATAGAGACACAGGCACACACATAAACACATTTACAGACAGATGTGGGGCACACAGGCAAGTACACACAGGCCAGAACAGGGACACACTTAAGGGAATTAGTATAGAAGCGTGCTGGCAAGGCAAGTTATTTTGGTAGAACTGACATGCTGCACTGCATCCAGGCACCAGGACAATCTAATTATCTACTGGTGAAACCTGAGCAGGGGACACGTAGGTGATCTGACAGAGAAAACCCTACTGAGTGAACGTGACCTCAACCTGAAGACATTGTAAAGAAAAGTGGGAAACCAGTTTTTAAATGAAGGTGAAAACTGAGAGGAAGGAATGTAAGTGACAAGTGTTCAAAAGATAAGACAACAGTACAAACAACAAATATCTTCCACAGTAGGTGAGTTGATGCCAAGAACAAAAAAACTACAGATTTGTACCATCATTCCCTGCTTTCTTGAGAGAACCTAAAATTGCGTCAGCGCGACAAACACACACATGCATTTTCAAAGAGAGGAATCTGGGAAATCAGGCGGAAATGTGAGGGGGGATAATATTCCCCAGTCTAATAATCTTCATTACTGTTTCCTCTCCTTTAGCAGTGGACAGATGAGTATAGGAAGTGGCATTTTCTCCCACTCCTTCAAGATTTCTTTCCTCTCTCCCCTTTTCTGCATTAGCCCAATACTAAAGAGTTGTATTTCCCCCTAGGTGTCTTTAGACAATTGTTAAGTTGCAGAGTGCGCTATAGAAGGCTGATGAACATACAGCAACTTCTTATCTGCCAGTATCTGCTGTTCAAATAATGAAAAAGATTGATGTTGGCACCTCCACAAACAGGTTTTAGTACACCAGCTTAGCAGTTTTTTCACACAAACCCAGTTCCCAACAGGTACATTTTCTGTGAACAGGAAAACTAGGACTAAAGAATTTTATTTCATTTAGACCTTGTGCTGATTTCCCCAGGTTCCTATCATTACTTCTATATATAACAAAGCTATCTGGCATTTTTCTTCCTTCCCTACAGACTTAATGTAGTGCATCAAGGTACCAGGACAATGTGTGTAAAAAAAAATTCCCACTTGAAATACATGGCATTTTTGTGTTATCGCATTTCTGTGTTCGCCTGTGCTTGTGCATCTTTACGTACATGTTAAGGTGTGTGTGTTCATTTGTATCTACTAAGGTCATCAGTGAGTCATCTTGGCCACCAGGGGGAAGCCAAATTAATTTAGTGGCCATCCTGACAGCTCGTAAACACAATACAGAGTTACAGCCTTGCTCTGTGCAAAGCAGCATAGCACAGCGAGCAAAGGGAACACAAGGGTCATCTGAGGATGCCACACTTTGAACAGTTTGTGTGTATCTGTGTGAATGAGAGAGGCATTCCTTTAGTGTCTTTGTAGTTACAGGTGGTACCCACTGTTCCACACATTTTCACAGACCTTCTTCACTCTTCTAAAAAATCTTAGACACCCATTTACAGGGATAGCACATGACATACAAGACACACACACACACACACACACATACAAAATACAGTGACTTCAGCAGTAATGAAAAGCACGCTGTAAGTCTTTAAATAGCATGTTCTACATAGAAGAGAACTTCAGTAAGACGACCACAGTATCGGATATGCCCCTTAAGTCAACTGCATGTTCACTAACTAAATGACAAACCTCAGTTCTACCACATATACAGTTTCCAAAGATGTTTACATGTACACTTTTTACGACTCTGATACTGTACAGTGTTTTAAAGATAAAGTGTGTTTATGATGTTAAAATGTACTGGTGCACAGGTTAAACAAAATTTTGTGACGATATACTATATCAGTCATGATAATTACTGATATTTCTACCAACAAAAATAAGGTAATGGAGGGAAAAAAAGCAGTGAGCAGGCAAAAGTAGGACCAAGTGTGGACACATTATTATTATATTACATTGCATAATTGGGAGACAGTGACTAAAGATGAATGAGAAGATGTGGTTGGTTGATTTAGCTTGAGCTCAGATGCTGGGTCTGGTCTGAGGGTCAGCAGAGAGCTAAGCTGATCCCCGCCAGTCCCTGGTGCCCTTTATCAATGCTGTCAGGGGGAAAATGCAATTCATGCCTGACTGGGCCTTGCCCTGCTCTACGGTGTCTGTTATCCTTCGTCACCTCCCTCCATTCATTTCCTCACTGCAAGCTGCTGGGATTATGAAGAGAAACGCTGCTCCTCAAGACATGACACAACCATTCACATGTGAGCCAAAGATTACCATAAGGCCAGGAATGTGGCTGATGGACTGTGGTCAAAGCCTGATACACACATCACAAGAGTCGCATAGCAGACACATACACACAAATACACCTGTCCTACACCAGACAAGGGTTTTACCTTGACTGTGCCCCCCCTCATTTCCATAACTACAATGATACCTCCAACATGTTCTATTCTTTCCCAGCTGTGTGTGTGCATTTAAGGTGTATGGATTTCCATCTGAGAAAAGTCATCTATACCACTGCTGTAACTAAAGCCAGTGAAGTCCAAAAGATTTCCATCTCTTTCAGGTGATTATTTATGAAGTTGCAGTTTAGTTTTCATGATGTTGCTCCTTTTAATTCCCTCCTACTTTCCCTCAGAAGACTAATCTACAGCAGAGTTGGCCCATAAACACCCCAAGCATGATGGGTACTCCTGAGACCAGGACAAAATTAGACTGCTACTTGATATAGCTTTTTAACAGTAGTACATTAACAACTTGGTGCACATGTTAAGAGTCTAACAACTACTGCTTAACAAAATAATAAAACAGCCAAGAGTTGTGTACGTACAAAGCGAGAATGTAAAAATGAGTGGAGTATGTGACGAGCAAGTATGTACAACAGAGATGAGTTGTCTTCTCAGTGATGACAGATTGCCAAACTATCAGCAGCTGTCATTTCAGTGATGACACATCACAAAGTCATATGGCCTAAGGCAAAAGGACCAACTGAGTGTATAGCTTTGTCTCTGCATATGCGTGTATATTTGTATGTATGTGTTTTTGTCAACATGATCTTGTGTCTTTTACAGCTGCTCATTTGTCCAAAAATAAGAAAATTTTTTAGAAAAAAAAAAAAACTATTCAACACAATCCTCAAACGGAAAAAGACAATGCAAACAGCGTAATAATGACACACAAGTGATTATTTGGAAGCTTACAATCATTTATTATAGTGTTAATCACCAATTAATACTTCCGCAGTTAGTTAAACAATTAAGGCAAATGCCCCAACATTACTGGCAACATGATATATATATATATATATATATATATATAACATGCTATAGTGAGAGATGTGTAACTCAGCTACTTACATCTGGGTACTCTTTGACAGGCACAAACAGTTTTTCCTGCAGGTGAACGATGGGTCCCATAGGTTCAGGCAGCTCCAGCGGGTGTCTGTCCACAAGGCCATTCACTGTGTCACTGTACATGTCTTTCCGCACTCTGTTGATCTCTGAAACACACAAAAATATGTAAACTGTGGTTAGCAACTACATAGCAAGAGGTCAGTGACTTTTTTTTTTTTTTTTTGTATTACAGAAATGTCATAATGTCATTTTGACTTATGGGCTTGGCGCAGCATCTAAATCTTTGGGGAAAAATACAGAAAACACAACTTAAATTAGTTAATTGCCTTGGGTATTTTTTAAATTTATTTTATTTTATTTTATTTTATTTTTTTACAGATAAACACTTGTGTAACTTTGTTTTTGGAGAATACTAACACACTATATTATCACAGATTGCAAGTGTGAGAATGTATGAGCATGGATTCTTCCGAATACCTACAAAAAATAGCAATTTTTCAGAACAAGCTGTGCTGACTAAAAACAGTGATTCTGTGTTTGTGTATGTGTTTGTGTTCTATATGCCAGAGACAAAAGTTAAGCGCTACATTATTTACGGGTTAAGGCCACTGTCTTTCCTTTCTCCCTCCCCAGTGGCTGTTTTCTAACTGAGCAGCCTGTGGAAGCGGCTGAGCATGAGACCAGATGCAGAGAATCGCTCAGGCTTAGGTATATGCCGCCTTCAGATCTGATCCCTCTGTCAGATAAAACTAATGGACCTCTCTCACACTCACACACATGCTGCCAACAAAGATTTCTGCCAAAACTCTTTCATACACACATGCTCACCTCTAATTCACGCATACCCCCGTTTTTTGTTTTTACAGCATGTGAAGGTCTCATTTTTTTCCCCACACCAAAGGAATGCTTTACTGCGCAGGTTGAGAAAAAAACATTCATTCATGCTACCCAACCTGTGTGTCCATGCGTGTGAGTATGCCACATATGGATGAGGACCGACGGCTGCAGTTGTAACACTCATTAATAGAGGACACACTCGGGTCACACTTTTGCTTCCCACGTCGCCATCACTGTACAGTCATAGCATCACTCAATCAAAAAGGGCCAGAGAAATGACATCCAAAAAAGAGGCATTTACTTAGATAAGTTCATAGGTTTGAAACAGCTGGGACATAATGGTAGGGCTGGGGAGGCCTTGAGAAATGTAGAAATGTAGTGTGTGTGTGTGCATGTGTGTGTGCGTGTGCGTGTGCGTGTGTGTGTGCGTGTGTGTGTGTGTGTGTGTGTGTGTGCGTGCGTGTAGGTGGGTGCTAAGCACTATTTCCATCTCCCATGTGACTTTCTGGCAGTAGGGAGCTCTATATTAAACTGTGGCTGGGGAACCTGACACTCGACTATAGATGTCCTTAGTAAAGCATGCCTGACCTCCAAACCCTAACCTTACACTGATGCAAAATTGCAAGGTGGATCAGACGTGCATAATGACGTTGCAGTGTAATTTTGTAGTCTCCTTCTTTGCAATGTATAACAATTTTACAAAAGAAAAAAACCCTGATGACAATAATCTTGAACTCATGGATTTGGCTGTGGAATCAGTTCCTGCAAAACTAATAATGTGTCTTCTCTGGATACGGCTGACGACTGAATTATTGTATCACTTATGAGGCCATAGACACCGGAAAAAAAAAACAACAAAAAAAAAAACATCTATGTGCAGCTGCGTGGACAACACCTGCAGAAGACATTGAAGCTGTGCAAACTAGCCAGGAGACTTGGTCCGTGGCAACTCCTTCCTAAACCATATGACCTCAGCTCTCTGCTCCACAGATACTCCCAGTCCTTCCCAAAGATGAATTCATCCTTATGGTATCTAGCCCAGAGAACAGATTACATCAGTCCTAACCAATACAGCCGCCAGGCCACATCTTGGCTTTGTCTTTGAACGGATGGGCTTGGCAGTGACACATTATACAGGGAGGAGATCAAGACAGCCTAATACAGGGAGTATGTGGAATACTGGAAATTGAAAATGAATGTGTGTTTGGTGAGTTAGTACCATCAAGTTAGCAAAACTGGACCAAGTTGACCTACTGATATATTACAAGTTAATAAATGTATTACTATAACTCCTGGTATGCAAATCCTTCTCCAGCAAGACAGCTTGTTGTTGGACTTTAATGAAAAACAACCACCACCAAATTAAATGCTGTAAAATATAATTTAACCACTTACTGTAAATCTTACATGCATCATTTATCTCCTTAAGTCAACATTAATAAATAAAAAATAGCTATTAGGACACCCCCGCTGGGTTAAAAATGTATGTAGGATCCATCAATGATACTTGCAAAGAACAAATTTTCTGTAGGTTAGGAAATCACTCCGTCACACACACAAAGCGTACAGAAAAAGCAGATATACTGTATACTATATACTTGGTGCAATGCATTTAAGAACATTTGTCCTTCAGATAACAAGAGAAAACAAAGAGGTATTCACATGTGACAATGCAACCCAACAACCAGCAGCACCCCTCCTCCTTCTAATTCTATTTCCTCTTGCTGAAATGCCACATTAACATAAGGGGGCCGCGCTGGGCCATCAATGGAGACGTGCGGCATTTGACAACCTCTAATTTCAATGCGGCAACACTTTTCTAAAGCGTTGCGCTCACCTAAAAATTACCCCCTGCCTTGCACTGCCGACAAAATCGTTTGTCTAGCTGTCCACCCCGGCAGAAAAGGCTGATTTTGTAAGAAAGTGTGTGCGCGCGTCTGTGTGTGAGAATCACTATCTTAGGTGGGGGTGGGATGGTGTCAGTATCTGAAAAGAACAGACAAAACGGGGGGGGGGGCAGGACAATCAACTAGAGTAAGAGAAGGGCAGGCCATCGAATGAGTGAACTGTGGCATTAGATGGGGAAAAACCATCTAATGCAACAGTTTCCAAGCAGTAACCCCTGCTACCTTGTTCAGCCATCTCTCAGCTCAGTGCTAGTGTGTCATCCATTGCCTGACTCAGCAAACCACACAGACTGCTTTCTGTCAGAGCTGTCTATTTACCTGTGAGGGGGGAGATTGGTGTACATGCATGCACAGCCACACACACAGCCACACACACAGACACACACACAGAGACACACACACAGACACACTCAGAAGGAGATTTTAATGTTTCTATTTAGTTTTTATACCCAGACATCTGCCAGGAAGAAACTAAAATCGACCTTGAGACTAGTTGGAGGGCACGCTGGAAGGTTTGATTAGACAAAGACAGAGGAAAGAGAGAGAATTATAACCACAGTGCTGAGCAAGCAGAGTGCAGCTGTAGTCCTCTTGACTCACACTGCTCTTTTCTGTCTCGATGTAAGTTAAAATACATTTCATTTTATCATTCTCTTTTTTGTTTCTCTCAATTTCTGCCCTTTCTTCTCAAATCTGCGATTGAAAAAAGAAAATGTCACAGACTGTGGCTGCATATCTACCTATCTTTTGTCAAGTAAAGAGACAATTTCTGCTCATCTTCTCTGTGATCTCGGCAATAGGGAAAGATGAGTACCCTAAAGAAAGGATGTGGGAGACGAGAATGGCAGGTGGAGGCCTTTAAGAGGCAGCGGACTGAGGAATATAGGGAGGAAGTGTCTGTGGGATGGGAGCTGAAAATCAAACTGCGGTCTGGTGGGTGGATATTAAGTGCAAAAGTTTGTTCTTGAACTTTAAAAACACAGTTTGAAAAAAAAGAAAAAACTAAAATCAAGGTCTTTTTACTAGGTTTGTTTAAATCTTTCACTTCTCACAGACTACCTTCAGCGGCGGGTTTCAGCTCAGTTGTCATCATGTGTTCTAAGTATTATACTTAGGTACTGCAATATCCAAGCACCTGTTATCAAACATTTTAGACACCATGATAACAGCTGCGTTATCTGCAAGACAACGGTTTAAACTTGATCTGCTGATAAAGACAGAGATGCTGATGAAAGCTCAGGTAAAAACAAGTAGGTAAATCATAAGTAAAGTTTTAGGTCAAATATTAGAATATACCTGAATATCAGTGCCATGATAATAGGACAGATATAACCATGCATATGAGAACTTTACCATCCCTATGATAAAAACCAAGACCTAAATTATAAGCAATGTACAGCCTCTGGAATAATGATTTAATGAAAATGCTGATAAATTAAGTGTAGCTAAATTCATAATATTACCAAAAAAATATATTTACGAACAAGCAACATGTAATCTGTCAACACCCCATAACAAAGTTTAAAAGCAACATGCTGAACAAAAACATACAAACAGCAGTGTGGGGCATTTTTTGCCCTTAGAGAAACCAGTGATAGGGCACAACAGGGGCTAGGCGTAAGGGTCATGTGCACAGTGGTAAGAGAAACAAACAAACAAACCAAAAAATGATAGTAGGGAACAAGGAAAAACAAATTGATTCAGTGTATCAACAAATCTGAGTGTGTCATATTGCCAGGCAATCCCAGACAGCCGCTGTGAGCTCACCAACATGGGATAGGGGAGGATTTTATGTTTTTACCCAGCCAGATGCCACAAACATGACTGCCTAGAAGGAGTACTAGCAGAACCAAGGAAAACAGTTCAGAAGAGCTTGGGATGAGGAGAAGAAAGGCTTAAATGAAAAGAAAAGCTATAAGAGGTATGTTTCTAATGTTGAAGCCCTGTCTGGTCTAATGACTGTAAACACAGCATGAAGACAAACTTGGTAAATGGACTGGAGGGGAGGAGAGATCAAAGCTGAAGTAAAGAGACAGAAAGATAGAGAGAGAGAGTGTGGAGTAAAATTAAAAACAATGGAGAGGTCCACAAGGAGATGCTGTAATCAGGTTTAAGACAGGTGAACATCATTCAACTAGACCTGCTCCATAAGAGAATGGGAGCAAGTCCATTAAGAGCCCAAAAATAGACATGCTCCATAACTGCTTTGTCCTCACCCTGTAGCTCACAGCAAAATGTCCTCTGACCATGCAGAGCACATCTGTCCATATAAGTATTGTGTGTGTGTGTGTGTGTGTGTTTGTGTGAGAGAGAGAGAGAGAGAGAGAGAAAGAGAGAGAGAGAGAGAGAAGGACAGAGAGGGAGAGCAAAAGAAATGTAATGGGTGAGTAATCAGTGTGATCAGCTTTGCCTGAGGAAAGCTGCTTTAGATGCCTTGTGATTCCTGGTATTAGGCTGATAATATCTGGCACCTGAAACAGATTGAGTCTAACGCCAATTAATCTAAAAGCCAAAATGATCAAATGTTCCAACTCTGCAGAGAAACTGAATGAGCCCTACCAGTTTAGGGTGATTTAAGATCAAAAACTTGTAGTGTTCAAAATCATTCCATCATTTCCTGCTTGCTTATGCATGTATGCTCAAGTCATGATTTAAACAGGCGAGGTAAATATAGACACGGCATTCAAAAAACTACAGCAATCACAGATACACCTAAATGCGCCTGTGCTGAGTGAAACAAGACTGAGGCGAGGAACAAGTCTTTTCACTTTAAAGCTGTGCACTTTAGCAATCACAAAGCCCGGGTACCCGTTGCAAGCGAAAGGATTTGGGCGTTTAATGCATTCCTGCCCTTTATTCATGGCACAGACGACTTTATCCAAGACGACACTCCACTTCAACAGTTTAAGGGTTTGGCAGGCCAAGCATATGAAAGGCGGGGGGTTCTTTTAAAGCAGAGAGCAGAAGTATAGTGTGCATTGGTGGGGGTGACTGAGCCATGAAAACGTATGCATTTCTGGGTCTTATCGTCAACTCACAGCTGTCTCTCTCTCCCCCTCCTGCTTTATGAAGGAGAAAAGTTTCCTCATGCTTCTGTCTTATTTTCACTTCCTGATCTCTGATTTTACTGTAGGCCTACACAGCACAATCCTTTGATGTTTATGCACAAACTATTCTGTGCTGCTAATGACAATGCTGTACTATCAGCAGAATTAAGAATACAAGCACATATGCTTATATTTCTTTATAAAAAAAATAAAAATAAAAAAAATAAAACAGGTTTAGCTTTGAACTTGAATGAACTTCAGTGTCAACATCATGTGGCTACATGTTCACTGTTGCTATAGTTCAAATTTTAGAGACTCTAAATGTATTGTAATGACTAGCACAAGGATGACAGTCTACACACTGATTACAATGGTACATTTGTACATTCAATCTAGTATACAACCTGTATGCTTTGAAATGCAAATTATGGGTCATGGAAGATTATGGTTTGCGAGTAAATAATAGCAACACTGTAAAGAAATAGGAAACACTGTGACAGAAATATATGGTAAATGTGGATCAACATTGCTCAGTGCAATTAAAACTAAATTGTGCCTTTTACATCAAACACACCAACCCATTTGCAAAAGCATTACCCAAGTACACAATCACTCCCTCCAGCGCAGCCCCTATTCATAGACTGGGATAGAAAGAAGGTAACAACACACAGCATAACAGTGTTTTTTACTGCATATACGTGACTGTACTCTAGTCATACAATACACTAAGAGCATGAGACCCCCATGGTAATGTCAATTGCTTTGAATAGTTTTGTAATTAAGCTCGAGCAAAACAGACTTATATGTCCCCATCTGCTTATTTGGCATCCTCTCAAGTAAATGCCTTTTTAGAAATTTCCTGTAAGTGTTTCCCCATACAGTACTTCCTTGTTGACCTGCAGCACTAGCAAGACAAAAAGGTAACTTTGTGGAAAAAACAATAGTGATTCTTGAAGGTATACACTTAGTGTGACAGGCAGCTGAAGCTTCAGACAAGATGTGGCTGAACTTTTGCAACAAAACATTTTAGAAGCATTTCGGCACAGAACCAGGGCAGAGGATTTTTTACCCATAGGAGTTCCTTTAATAATGGATCACTTCACAGCCGACATGGACAGGAGGAATACATAACTGCAGTTACTAACAACTTCTTTTATTGTACATGTTGCATGTGAGTATTGTGACAGAGACCCACAAAAGTATTCATTAAAATTTTAATTTGTTCCACAAGCTCTTTGCCAATGTTCTCACAATATACATTAACTGACAAATTCAAAATAGCACTGGAAAATATATTTTAAATTTACTTAACAGTGACTGAGCCACACAGTTGCTTAACCTTGGCATGATATGGATATGAGCCCTGACCCCCACGGGCTAAGGGGTCTAAATGGCTCTCGACAGAAATGACGGTGCTTTTTTGCAGCCAGAGGGAGAGATTTATGTTGTGTGTCAGGGATTTTCCTAAGGCGCCTGGGTAAAAAGCTCTATCGTCAGGTCTTTAAGTAGATAGGCCACTAAATAAACGACTGGCATAACAGGGTTTCTGGATTCTCTCCTCCCTGAGCCAGGTTGGGAAAAAAAGCAATGAAATACAGAAAAACATTCACATATACACCCGCTTACCCATCACACGGGTAAACGCAAGCCAAGACACAGAGGAGCTACTCTTTCATCTAAATTGGGGATGGACAGACAATGAATTCTGTGCCGAAAAAATGCTTACACACACTAACAGTAACACAATCTCTGTCTGAGGTATATACTATGGTTCAGAAACAGCAGAAAATATATAAATGCTTGGTGCTTTTTTTTTTTTTTTAGCCAAGTACCTCCCCAAAAGCAGCACGTTCCGCTCTCTGATCATCAATAATGAGCTGAAGCTGCCTGAAAACATGCATGTAGATATCTCACACAAAATTTTAGCTATAGTCCAGCAATGCACATAAATGTGTGTGCCCTCACACAAAATTAGGAACATACAACAACATACAAAAACAAACACCCAACTAAACATTAAAACACCCACACACATGAGCTAATGAGCCTGTGTGTGTTTGTAGGCAAGGCTCCCTTGAGAGAGTGAACCCACAGAAATAACACTTCACACGGAAGGAGGAGGGAAACTGCCTTAGAGAAAAATCTGCTAAACAAATACAGCAGGAAACAAGAAGGAAATAGTGCTACATTTCTCCTCTAGCCTGCCTTACTAGCCATTGCTTTATATTTAGTCTAGTGACAAAGAGACAGATTAAAAACACTGATTACAGAAACACACAGCTGCTGCTTTGCATTACGCCACATTCTCCTTCGACTCTCACTAGTTTCATTATTTTATGATGACGACGAGAGTAGGGGAAATCAGTGCTACAAAGGTGTAATTTGTAAAATGTGAATATGTTAATAGTCACGATTCAACCATTCAATAGCAGAACACAGTAAATTCACCTCTATACTATTACTACTTCTACAGCTGTAATACATTTAAATTGTATATAAAATGCCAAAAAAAAAAAACAACCAAAATTGTGCAAAATCATATGTACTATGATCTATAAACTTGTGGTCTTTCCCCAGGAAGATCTTCTCCCCCACAAATAATTTAATTTAACTTTTACTCAAATTATTGACATACAAATGAGCAGCCTATCACATCAAACTAGGAAGTGAAGAATTTTTACGTGCCTGCTTACATCAAAAACAATGAGAAGTTGGAGTCACAGTTTACCACCTCATCTATTCTGGCTGAACCCCTGAGAATATACATGCTAAAAGCAGAATGTGTAGGTGTGGTGATAGCCAAGAACAGCAATCAGCAAAGCCATTAATCATAACCAGTGGCAAATGCAATGTTTCTGGGGCTGTCAGTGTGACTGCATGCAGGAAGGGAAGGAAGTGCCAGGCTGAATGTGGCTTTCTGTGCCTGCTGGCAGCAACAGTGACGGTGTGCTATAAAAATGTGTCATAGCACATTAGTTTGGTGATTAAACAAAGCAAACAGACAGTGTAGACAAGGAGAGAAGGACCAAAGGAAAGACAGAGCTGACGGGAGGCAAGAAAGAAATAAAAACAGAGATGGAGAGGGACAAAAAGGACTAAAAGTTCTGGGGACTCTTGATGTTTAGATTCCAATCCATCATGCAACACAATTACACAGGCATTCGACTGATTCCAATTTCATTCTGCAGCGTAACACAATCTGAAACACACAGCTACAGTCATAAAGAACCATCTTCAGTGACGTGAAGAACAAGGAACCTTGCAACAAATAGTATGGTCCAGAGTAAGTGTAGAAATTCAACACAGACGAACTAAAGAAAGCTCTCCAAGATGCTTGGAATGCCAAGTGTTTTGGAAAACAATGTCCAAGTGCACCTGGACAAGAACTATTTGAATAAAAATACCTCATAATTTCTTCTGCATACTGCACTTCGTAAGCATCCTCAAATTCTTTTAGTGCTTAAAATATTTTGCACAGTGTTGTAAACAATTGAAAAAATATATTGGCCTGCATTGTAATAAATATTTTAAAAACTTGGGGCTTTCTTACAATAAACAAAATGTCCTAACCTATACGAAACAGCATATAGTCCAACAAAAGTTGCATCATCTGTCAACTCGAGCACCAGCTATGACATATGAACAGTGATTGTCCTGGAAAATGTGTCTCAATAGCAGGCCAAGTTACCTGAGGCTTAAGAGGGACTAATGATGCCAATTTTGAGATCATGATAATCAGTGACGCAAAGTCATCAACTATCAAGTCGCCAGGAAGCAGAGAGTTATGAAATGTGCTAAGATAGCATTTCCACCAAGACAGTTTTAAAACTGCTAACACCACAAAAAAAAATTTTAAAAATCCTGTTATGGTCCCAAAACTGGCAACTATAGAATGCTAGTACATGACCTGAGAAATGAAATTACAGAATGGTGATTGCTATAGCTATTTACTCTGAAGTTGTAAAAATGCTTCATCCACTGATCAATTTATTTATCCCAAAGACAACTTGCATGAAAGAAAGACTAACAGGCCAATTTTTGCTATGTTATTATATGTTAACTTAAAATAAATGTAATACATTTATTTATCAAAATCATTTTTATTTGCCATTTTTGTATTAGTCTTTAAAAAGCAGCATTATCTCTCCTAAACCCTTGACCTAAAATTAAACCAATGAGGATAAGAACAAAGCCAGTCAAAAGACTACCTAACACCTAATCTATCCTCCTCACTTGCACCACCACTACTATGCCAGCCCCCAGCTTAAAAGTGAAATGAGTGTTTCAGTCAGTATCTGCAGAGCTATTAGGACCTCAGTCTAAAATTAGAAAAGGGGATCATCACATTTGATGATGTGGAACTGCTTTATGGGGCTGTCTGTTGGAGGGGGGCAAGCTGGCAGCTCAATGAGCCATAGGAGTGCCAGTTTCATGCACTCAGTGGGGTCTACCATAGAGTGAGGTGAATCTGACAGAGAGAGCAGGCTCAATACTGAACCATAATAGTTTACTCCTAATGGCTGCCGCAAGGGGCTAAAGTTCATTACGCTCTGCATGGGGGGACTTTTGATAGGGTGAAACTTGTAAGCGCATGCACATTTGCACATTTACACTTGAGGGAGGCACCCCGAGGCAAGCGAGCAAGGTGAAAAGCTGCAGAAACTATTTACTTTTCTTCACACAATCGCACAGATACATTTCCCTTACAGATACCACTGGAGAGTGTTAGTGGGGTAGTTAACAGAAAGCTAAAAGCTCTTTCGCACAGTACTTTCATAATAGTGCTAATTATTCAGCGATTGTGGAAAAAATGAGTTCTGTGCTAACACCGCCTCTCTCCTCAACTCACCTTTTAAAGTAGCCCAATACGCTAGCTCAGCTGAAAAAGCCAACCTAATGCACATAAATGCAGACTCAGGCTCTCTCTAAAATACCAAGCAAAGATAGGCTATTTTACTGCTGCTTTTGCCATCCAAAGGGGAAGCGATATGTAGCGTTAAATTGGAAGCCACAGCAATAGTCATTTAACAGGCTGGCTTTAAAAGAGAAGCCTCATGAGCCGAAAATGGTTTCACAAATTTGAGAGGATATACTTGGTCAAAAGAAAAAAGGAAACAGCCTGTCTCAACTAAGCCATAACACAGAGAGAAAACGTGTCGTATTTCAATGAGATATGTCCTGTGTCAGTGTGGTCCCTTGCATACAACAAGGGATGCTTAATTATGACAGGAGCAGTAAAAACGTGTAGGTTAATTAGTATGAACACAAACAAACGACAAAGCATGCACGCAAAAACCAGATTGCTGGTTCCTCTGCATCTTGTGGAAACTCATTTTCAGACTTTACCTGCCAGTGAAATCAGGCAAACAAAAGTGAGGCCTGGGATATGCTGTACTACTCAAAAATCCCCCNCCCCCCCCCCAACTCTCTTTCAGTCCATTTAACTCTACTTTCAGTGTTTTAGCCAATGTAAATGCACTACATAGGCAACTAGAACCATAACTGTTCTATCCAATAGGGCTCCACGCATACTCTTACAAACAAGCATTCACTCTTGCACAGACAGACACACACCCACAACAATGTGGGGGATGCTAAGTAAAGTGAAGTACAGGATGCATGCTTTGAGTTCAACATGATGTGAGAATACAAGATAAGGAATGGGAAGAATAACAGGATGAAGAGTCAGGAAGCATGCTGATGGGGAGTGTGTCTGCATTTGAACAGTCCTTGGCCCCATTTTGTGTTGACCTGGAACCATGTCTTTTGGTCACTTGAAAAAGGGGTATCATTTTCTTTACCTACTACGTGGAGGCCTTCAAGCAAAGTGACATTTTCTGACAGTAGCTAGATCAGGTCTGGTATATAACACTATACCTCAAAAGAGGCAACGAGAGAGTCAGGCAGAATGACTATGAGCTTAAAATATAGACCACCACTTACAGGATCTAAAAATGCTACCCACTATTCATTTTTAAAATACATTTCAACTGCTTGTACAAAGAGCTGGCCCCTCTGTCATGCAACAATGGCAGGAAAGGTCCAGCTGTCAGAAGAGGAAATAAGAGAGGAAGGGGTTGGAAGGAAAGACTGTGACTGTCAATGTGACTTGAGAAGATAACATGCACAGCACTTCCTGTTCCCACCCCTGTAACTGCACAGACCCTAGTGCACACAGCCAATGGCAAGGATGGAACGGAGGATAATTTGTCAAACTCCCTACATCTGTATATCTATATGGAAAAAACATAGTCTGACTCCATGTCTGTATGTGATCTACTCTTTATGTGATCCAAGCTTTACTTGTCATTTGTGCCCTAAAGGAATAATTTACTCATACTTCTCAACGTTTCCAAAAATAATCAGCATGCACGGGAGAGCACAACAAAAACTAATGGTTAACATGAAGGGACTGAGGTTACATTTATGTGATCACTGCCATCACAGTTTAACACAGTCAAATAGCCAAACAGAGGAAACACGGGAATTGAATTTTAACTGTAAACCTTGGGCAAATCCTTACATCAACCGTGACTACTGATTTTTGGCAAGGAACAGATGGGAGCAGCAGAAACCTGCCAGAAGCTCAGTGTTGGGTATGTCAACAAACAAACTGGGAAAAAAATAAATAAATTCTTTAATAAATGTTTGGTAGGTGGGGGAGTGACAGAATGAGGGACAGCCACATTTCTTTTACTCTCACATTATCAGTGAATGAGGTCATGAGATTGCAGCAAGAAGGCATTGATGCCACAAAACAGAGATAGAAGCAAACAGGTTGATAACCGCCTTAAGTGTGCTTCATTAGCAATTAATCTTCAGTGCTGTTTTCTCTGACATCTAGTCTCTTAACCTGTCACTGGAGCTAAACAAAATTAAAGCTCAACACTGACCTACAGCAAAGGAAGCAAGAGTGTATTTTCCTGGTGAAGGTGTCACTTTCTAAAGATGTATTTATTCAAAACTATAATAAATTGAAACATGTCAGAGCATGTGTGCAACGCATGTGCTTACTTATCCAGGTAACACAGCTATGACTTAATAATATCAAATATAAACATAAAATAAGGATTTAGTGTTAAAGCCTAGTTTAAATAAATGTATTAGCTCAAACTAATGCAGACTACACTCTGATATAAATAATGTGGGGAATCGTGGACATAATTGAAACACCTGTCAGTATAATGAAAAACAGTTGCAACAGAATCACAAGTCTTAAAAGTCCTCAAAACAACCACATACTTGAATCACTCCCTTTCTAAACAGTTGCACTGGATGTTTTATCACAAGACTCAACATAGTGTATAACACTGTTGCAAGCAATCACGGATACATTCAGACAAAAGTCACCAGCTGACACCTAATCTGTAAAACTAAGACATTCTCCTTCCTCTTGCAGGGGTTGACCCAAATTCGTTCTTTTTTTTTAGCTGCCTGTGGTAATTAGCTAGTATATTATCTTCATCTGTTCACGTGTTATTACAATGAAGTGATTTTGAAGACACGTTACAGGTGATAGCAATGCATTTAGTGCAACACAAACTTTGAGCAAGGTGTGAACTTACATTCTTTATGCACATAAACCCTGGGAAAGACAAGGGCTCTGAACATAGGAAGACAAACAGGTTACATCACACAGTGTATGTATGTGTGTGTTTGTGTATGTCAGCTTGTTTCATCCCAAGGTACAGAGCCTGCTGGGGCTTGTAGCTACCTTCTTAAGTTCCAGTCCAACAGCCACTCAGTCGCTGTCCCTGGGTGTGACAACACACAAACTCACATCACAGCTGTTGTTGTGTCTTTGTGCCAACTCTTCATTGTCTTCACAGCCTGATAGGCCATTTTTTCAGGATCTGAATCTTACCACATCAAACGCCTACTCTTGTACAATACAAATCAAACACAGAAGAAATGTGTTAAATAGCTGGATGGATATGCATATTCCTCCGCCAGAACTTCAATTGTTCTGGGCCAAGTATCCAAGAATGGAGTGTGTAAGTGTTAGGTAGTCCTAAGTCAAACTGATATTAACAAATTCTGTATGAAGAAGTGATGCTGAAAAATTCTCTTGGTATCTGATGCACTTGAAGATATTAAGATTGCTTATCTTGAAGGACACACAATAAAACAGAAGAGGAACGGGCTTCCTGTGACCTGCTCTCCTCTATCTGCAGATCATAAGACGACCTGCTCTTTGGCTGTGCATTTGTTTGGTCTGGTTGTCTGGTCCTGGAGATCATCCAGTTGATCTGTTTTGTCTGCCAAGTTATGCTGAAAGTATCCTTTAAACCATTTAAAAAAACAAATATACTGAAAGTGTTTTAACAACTTGGACAGAGTGTCATAATGGGAGGTGAGGGAGAGGGATATAAGAAAAAAAGAGAAGCCTTCTCGCTGACTCAACTGTCATTAACCAAGCTTCCACCATGCTTAAGCCTTTAAACATTGATCTGCCTCAAAGCGCTTGGGTGTGAGGGCTTAACAAATCTTCGAGTGCATATACATGTGCACAATTACAGCCAGCGGGTGCAGGCATGTTGTTCTCTTCCAACCAAGGTTTGAGGCTGGCAGTGAGTGAGTGGAGAGCTGAGCGCACACTAGGGTCCAGAGCGCAGACAGTCAGAACTGGGCTGATGCAAACCGACAGACCACGTTGCAGGCCTTTAATGTCACCACTGGTCCTCACATGAAAGAAGCAATGTAGCCCCAAGGCTGGATTTTTTCCACACATACTCACATACAAGTAGAGAGGGAAGCTGCAAAAGAGAAAACAAATGAAGGCAGAGAGCGGGTGAGGGAAAAAATCTTAAACAGGAGATGAGAGGGGAGAATACAATGACAGAGGGAAAAAGAGGGTGATGGAAGGTGTAGAGTCACTCTGTTAAAATAAATAGGCAAAAAGACAAAGCCAGGAAAAATGAGTCATTCCCTTGGGACAACAGATACTGAATTTCTCCCTTGGAAATCCCTACAACAACAATGGAACATTGCTCATGCTGAGCACTACATTATCTAAATGGAAGGCAATATAACATAAACAGATGAGAAGGATGCATGTACATGTTTAAGACAGAGAGGAAGCGATAACAGGAGGAGGAGAGAGAGAGAGAGAGAGAGAGCAAAGAAAACTATATATGTTTGTGTGTGTGTGAGGTGCAGAAAGAGTAGTATTTTACATGGTGATGAGGAAGAGCAGAGATAGAACCAAGGTCTGGTTCATCGAAAGTGTCAGACGCTCAATAAAAATAAGGTTGCAGGAAGAAGTCCCATCACAAACAGCCTAAACTCGTGTCAGACAAATACTCTCCAGGAAAGCCGAGTAGGGGAAAGGAGAGGAAGGACAGAACAGGGGACTGAAAAGAAGGATTAGAGGGGACAGAGAGAGACAAGTCCATCTCCTGGCAGACTATTCTTCACCTTAAGGTGTCAACAACAGCTGGCACCTTGGCACCATGCTCATGCCCACACCTGTCTCCCCTGCTGTGTCTACACATCATCTATCCTCAGCTGCAATCAATCTTCCCTTCTCTTAAGGGCTACTAATGTTTACAAAAATATTTAATTTGCCAACACAATGAAGGCAGTCAAACATATATCCAAATCAAAATTTTACCTTCACAACAAACAAACTCAACCCTCATCATCTCTTAATTCACTGCACACAATGTCAGTGAACATGTCCTGTCACATCCTGTGTGAAAATATATACATCAGACAGACAGGAGCAGCTGTAATTTTATCCAAGACGACAATAAAGAAACACCTTGTAAGCCTTTTATATGTAGCATTCCTATATCATGACACTCAGCCGAGATGGCACAAGCTAAGGCCAAAGTGTACCGGAGCAGTATTTTAAACATAGAGAGAAATCATTTACTTGTGACAGAAGTTTGTTTTTTTGTTTGTTTGTTTTTACGCAAAACTACTGTGCAGCAACTTTGTTTGATCTCAGGAGTCGTGTGTTTCTGGCAGCCAGAATGTCTCTCGTTGTAGCTTTACATTTGGTAGTCTGTTTACTCCTCTTGAGCTTACATGTAATTAGATGCAGAGATGGTGTATTACTCATTGATCTGACCCAAACTTCTCGGGGATCAGAGGTGCATCCAGAATTCAAGCCCTAGTAATTATGGGCATGGTTGGTGTCAGGAGGACCATGTCAACAAAGTGATGGGGTTTTGCATGTTCTTGAATAGGGCCAGACTGCAGCTTTTTTTCATTGACTAGTAGCTGCAAACGTGATCTACAACCAGTCTTGCTTTTGTAACAGGTCTGCAAATAATCTAAAAATACAACAGTGCACTCAATGTATTGTTGTACTGCAACTCAGTATAATTTGGAATTGCAATATACCAAGGACAGAACAAACACTACCCATTTACACTACAGCGTTGGCCACGTTGCTTTAACTCCGTTGATCAAATTAGAAGAAAATACAAACAACAAATGTTATTTTTTCTTATTGTCATTATCCTTATCATCATTATTATCATCATTATCATTATTATCATCATTATCATTATTATTATTAGTAGTATTAGTAGTAGTAGTATTAGTAGTAGTATTAGTAGTATTATACATCCTATTTTGGTACTTTTACTGTAAAATTATTTTACAGGTAAGCTAGGAATTACCCAGTTGATTGCAGCACCATCCAGCCACCAATCACGTAACGCTTTCGTCATATGGCCAATTTAATATTTATTTTTTAACGACTGCAAACACATATCGTGGAATGTTGTGTTGCATGCTAGATCACAATATACACACACAATGAACTGAACGTAATTGTGATAAAACTGCTCACAAAACAACTGCGAAACACTAGAAAATTGCTTTTAGAGCAGCAATACCCTGACATTGGAGGGACTTGGGTTGAGTAAGTCCCATCACTCAGCTGCACTGGCATAACTGTGTATTCAGTCCTGTACATTAAGCAAAGATAATTGCCCATGTGATAAATAAAATGTGTAAAAATGCTGCATTCCATTGTCGTGGGCTTGTTTGACAGACAGCCCTTGTGTGCATGCTTCGATGTAAACTGGTAGGAATGACCCAGAGTGTGTGTGCCTGGCCCATTAAAGCACAAAAAGCTATTGTGTATCATTTGTTGAGGGGAGGAAGTGAGAGACATGGGGTGGCGTGTGGAGCAGAGGGAGGGGTCAGTGACCTTCCTCATAGCCAACCAGATGACCTCATTCAAAGCACATAGGAATCCTCTGTCTCCCCCCACTGTTCTTTATCACACTCACCATCCTCCCTTTGCTCTCACCAGCCTTGCTCGCCTTTTTTTTTTCGCTTTCAGCAAACACAATCAATCAACTGAGCAGGGACGAGGCTCATGCTCACTAACCCTTTCATACAGACAACACATTCTTTCCTGCCAGTATCTGTGGGTTTTTATGTCAGTCTTTCCTATGTTACACACAGTGCGACAGTAGCTCTTTGTTTCACCAATTAAAGCCTAATCATACAAAACCACCTATTGTTTCTGCTCTGTAATCTCCTCCCAACCACTGCACTGATAAGGACAGATAGACTTAAGCCTCACTACAAACAGACGAGCAGCAACAAACACTAAACAAACAGAACAAACACAAAACTGGTTCACTTGCAGCAGTAGAACTCTACCTTCATTCATGTAATGCTACCATCACTATGGGTTGGATGTGTTGCACATGGGCATAAATTATGCTAAGCAAATCGTGTTCTACATTACAGCACAAGACTGCGGGGCAGACAGCCACTGTAAAGTACAACTGTGCAACACATGTAATTGGAGTTAGCTAGACAGACTTTGTGCAACTCTGTCACTGAGAGAAAGAAGACCCCGATCAAGCAACATTGCCAAATAAGTTGAGAGGACAGTGAAACAATAAACTTTGCGGAAAAATGAGTATCTTTTGTGGCGCTACTTTAAGAAATCTGTGCAAACTTCCTTCTACACATAAATTTCATCGCTACAAGCGGTGAGAACAATAAGTAGTTTTTCACTTCAGGAATCACTCCAGGGTAAATGCAGAAACTGCTGTGCGCATCTTGACATTAACTGGTTAAACTCCAAGGTGACAGCAAGAGGCACCATTCTTTTCTGCCTCTCAATGTTCTTGTGGAGTTGCAGTCCTTTAGTCTTAAACATTGTTATCAACAATGTAAAATTCACAACATAATCTCACAAACCAAACTCTTGTTCTATTTTCTGTGTGCTCATAAAAGTGGAGTTACATCCAGTAACTACCATTTGTCATTATACTGCACTCATGTCATGGTTGATGTGCCAGATCCTACACTGCAGTGGAAACAGAAATGCTGAAAGGACCAATTAGGGGACAGTTCCTATAAATGTTTTGAGCCATCTCACGACTGCCCCTCGTTCCTGCATTGAAAATCTGCCTAATAAGTTGGAGTGTACAGTAAATTATTGCCTAAAAGCTTTCTTTGTTCTAGTACTTAACCCATAGCTTCCAGTCTCAAGCACCTTGTGATATAAGATAGTGTCAGAAACACTGAAACGTGAACAAAACCTTGCACCATGACTGCTTTGAGGATACTCTCCTTCTTCCTGCTGCCATGCTTCCACTCTACAAATGGCACACTTGATGTGATCAAACCACTCTGACATTCTTTAAAACAAGCTTTACAATTAGTAAAAGCGCCAAAAGTACTGAAAAGGAACTGACATAAAAATAGAAGTATTGCATATTTCAAATAGTATAAAGGCCAAAGGTCGTAGTCAGTTATCCAGAGCTGCAAGTTTAGCTAGATTTAAAGAGCTTGTGTGTAAGTACAATGTATACCTGTTTGCGTGTTTTTTAGAACATTAATGAGATTTTGAAAAGTTCTCCATTTTAAAATGTGAACAAAACATTTGTGTGTGATATCTAACAAAAAGGCTAAATAATAGTCCTTTACAGCTTATTATGAATACTACCTTAACCTCAAATGACACCTGGAAAATATTTCCAGTTCTTTGGAATGATGGCAACACTTTTGGCACCAGTTTGATTTCCTCAGTACTGAAAAGCTATCCCAAGGTGGCAGTCCAACACATTCTAGAAATATGCTCTTACTCTGTCAATTTCATCCAAAGCAAGACCGGAGAAACCTAAAGGGACACTACATCCAAAAGAAAGTCTAGTAAACATCTTCACAAGGGATCCTCTGCAAGATTTAAGGCCAGTCGAATGACTGGATGGTACAAACAAGACCTATAAACTGCATTATTGTGCATGAAAAATTTCCAAACCATAACTTCATTTTAAAAAATAAAATAAACAAGTCTTAATGTTTAAGACAGACAAATCTATCTTATAATTTCTCTTTTGAAAGCGAAAGCCACAAAACTACACACAGTCTTTACAGTGGTGTAAATGGCAGAATAAATGCTTAAAATAAAGCAAATGATGCAGAATCATGCAATGCAGACCACAGAAGAAGGAATTATTTTCACAGAAAGTTGCATTTTGTTTTGATTAATTGTTAAATTGAACAATGTTTGTGGAGCTGTGTTTTGCACTTTATCAAAAGAACAGAAACAAGCAACAGGGAACACTGAACGCTATAGCATGGATTTGACAAGTAAGGACCAAAAATGTGTTGAAGCCATAGAGATTCAGAGAAGCAGGTGAGATTGGTTGTAGGAGTTCCCAGCACGTCATATTTGAAGGCAGAACGCTACAGAGGAATCTCACTACCTCTTGCCTCCTCACTTTCTGTGGCCCTTAGGGAAGGTTATGGCAGCACCGCCTGCTCTTGCCAAGCCTCACAGAAACAACATGGGCTACTGAGAGATAGCTAAATTATTCATCTCTGATTTATCGGCCAGCCTGAAACTAGTGAGACACCAAGGCAAAGGCTGCAAGCCACAGGCAGACTTATCCACTGGGGTACCTCGAAGAGGACCGGAGCAAGTGGACTGCTTGATTTGGAGATGTTTCAAAGGTAAACACTCATTTTACAGATATAGAAGCGAGTGTGTGATGTAATTAGAAAGTTTTAGAGCAATACCAAACTTTGATATTTTAACACATGTGCAATCTGGCTTCTTGTTGTCAGCCATAGAGAAAAAGCTGTCAAGTTAAAGATAAATTATTCACCCAAAAGTTCTAGATATTTAAAGCAAAGTAGACATTCTTATGCGTCACTGTGGCATTCACATTAAGCTGAGGTAAGGCACACTATGAGAGTGTGTGTGGCGAAAACAAACACCAGGCTCGAGGTTAAGTGCTCTGACTGTGCTCTCGGTAAAATTCCTGAGCTAGCTGCCAACGCTCACTTGCCATTCCTCCTCTGAAAGGAGAAAGAAAATGAATGCAGATCGGTGGGTGAGTGAGAGAGTAACAGAGTGAGCATTCAGCTCATTTTTCCATCTCCGTTCTATGATAAAAAATGGGGAAGAAAACAGGAAACTGTGACAAATGTTACTGGTATGATTCCTCAGAAACCTTATTGTTAGCCAGTTTATCTGTTGTGACAGTTTGGAGACTTTAAAACAAAAACAGAAAGAGAAAAAGCAAGGCAATAAGGGGGTCTAGTATGAGTGAGGCGAGTAGGAGAGCTATTTGAAGCACTCAAAGAATGTAACAGGGTGGGGCTCGGACTTCTCACTGAGAAATGCGTGTGTTGCCTATCCACACAAGTGTGTAATGGAGGAGAAATGTAGAGATTATCCATGATGTGATCTAATAAACTCAAAAGAAATTTGAGAGACAGACCCCACTTCTATGAGAAAGGGTAAAGGAAGAGCAGTCTTCTCTAGTCACCAGCAAGAAAACATCTGCCCCTCCCTCTCCATGTCTGTCTGAAGGAAAAACAAACCACTGACTTGCCTTCTCCGTTGTACTTTCCTGTCTGAAATGGGCATAACTTCCCGTAGATGTTTTTGCACAAGGCACAACAAAATAAAGAAAACTGATTGTATAAGCCGACAAATCTTGGTTCAAGCACAATGGGAGGAGCCCCAGCTTCAGAGAAAGAAATAGGCAACGCACTTTAATGAAGAAGTCTGTGTCAAGTAGCTGTTGTAATATAATTATTACAACATCTCTTAATACATCTTCTGCTTTAAGCCTGAGTGTCATCGTCAAGTAAACACAGGGAACCATAACCCTCTGTTAAAACAAACCACATAGCAGAATTCCTTCAGAGAAATTCTTTGTGAATCTAGTTACCTTATTCTCTGGTCATTTTGACATAATTGCTCTGCTTTTAAGGCTTGGGGGGGGGAAGATAAACTGCCTCTAGCAATGTGTTGTCTAGCCAGCAGTAAAATAAGGGAAGACACTTAGTCTTGGCGACAGCAAGCTAGATAGTCAGCCAGGCAGTTGGGGTAGGGCATGAAGACACAGGCCAGGCAGAGGCAGTAGTGATAAGGAGGCCCCAGCACTCACGGGATTGAGGCCTAAGATAAGAGCCAGGAGCTGTCGTTGGATGACTTTATCATACAGCTTCTGCGGTGGGAGTGGCATTAGTGGGACTAGAGCAGGGCCTGGGGAGCAAGACAGGTCTAGGGTTGGTGTCAGAACAGGAACTAAAGCTCACACAGACACTGTGGTGGGATGACTGGTAGAATGGCTACGAAGCAGAGGCATGTCAAAATGGGCCTGGGTGTTTAAACAATCGTGATACTTACAAGCAATTGACACTTCATAAATTGCAATAAGTCAATTATTTGATAGGATTTTATATAGATAAATGCATTACATACAAATCACCATGACAGTGCATAATGAAAAAGCAACATTCAGTTTCGTGAACAAAGCACAAGCGCGCTCCTTTCCTGGCTCAAAAACAGCCTATCCTACTCCGTGATAATCTTTGCCACCTGATGTGCTCCCTGTGGCCTCCATGCTGGTGTCCCAAAGTTTACGAGTGTGCAGCCATCTAAGCCTCCCAGCGGCCTGCTCCAAGGACTGACAGACTTAAAATAGGGGCGAATAAAAAAGCTGGTGCAGGTGGGGGGGCTTATCAAGCTGAAATAATTCCTTCATCCTTCTTTCTTTTTAAATTATGTATATATGTATTTATTTGTCTATGTTTTTCAGTGCTGTGTGAACATCACTACCTTGACATAGAGTCTTGTATGCTTCGAAGTAATTTAATTTCCTGATCTTTATTAAAAATAGGTCAGCAAAAATTATTAATATTTTATTGATATTGACTGACATGGAACATTTTATCACAATATATTTTTCTGCTTTCATCGCCCAGCCCTGCATCAGAAGAAGGACGGGCAGGGCAGCGCTGGGTCCTGCTACCCACTTTCCACCTCACCCTGTCAGACTTATGCCACCAACTAATTTATTACCAGGGAGGAGAGACTGAGAAAGAGAGACCACATGAGGGCAAGAGAGAGGCACACAAAGAAAGACAGCACAAAGCCTCCAATTCTGCTTTCTCACTGGTGGTGACGGCTCAGTAAACCAGCTCTCAGAATGGCTCTTGGTTAATTAAATTCCAGCTTGTAAGTGGTGCTTTGGGAGAGAATGTGAGGACAACAGAAAGGGTTGGGGTAGGGGGATATAACAGGTTTCTGCTTGCAACAACAGTCTTGGCCTAACACCCCCAATTCTCCCTTTCTGTCGGTCTCTATCTATGGTCTCTCACAGCTCTAAGCAGTATCTCACTTTGCGAGCGGTGCTCAATCTTGTTAGCTGCTAAATTGATTGCATGTCAGAGGTTACTGCAGGTCTAGCCCTGTGTCGAGAAATGTCAGGGGTCAACCTACAGTGAAAGTGCAATGGAGCAACAGCAGGCACAGGCATACAAAGACAAAGGGAGAGAACCACATACAAGACTGACAGAAATATGAGACATCAGGTAGAAAACAAACCAAAGACTTCTAACATTCTCCCATTTATCACAATCTGTTCTCTAAACAGCTCTTCCCAAAGGACCAGTTCCCTACAAAAGGCACTACAGTGGACAGCAGACAGTTTGTCCTCCAAATGCTGACAGCTCTCCCGGGATTGTACTGTTAAATCATAGCACAGAGAGACAAACAAGCAGACACAAAACTGTATATGCAAAGGGATGATGTAGCCAGGAACAAGTGGTACATTGCACCACTTTGCTCCACCACACAGCGAGGGATGGTACAACAGGCCATTTAATCTATCATACAAACACAGAAAAAACAAAAACGGCCTGTGTCTAGGGCTGGGTGACATGGCTGAAAAACTAAATCTCCATCATTTAAGGTCAATGTTGATTTGTTTTCTCTCAACATGAGCTCAAGAAAAATCAAGATTCATAAACGGTTTTCCTGAATGAAACTACAGGTCTTTACCCTGGAATATGAGCAAGAGCAACAAAAGAAGAACAGCCCTAGCAACTAGTAATGTTTACATATTGTAAATATTGTAAAGAAGGAGCAGCTGTGCAACAATTATAAAGTAGCAGCACTTGCAAGGGTGGGAGCAATAGTTTTTCCATCATGCCAACACTTTTGTAATTTCCTTCCACTGGTGCCTTGTTTTGTTATACAGGATGAACGTAAGGCCGCCAACGTTTTTAGCTGTGGTTTGGAACTGATATGAACGTTAGCATCTGAATCTCAGCTTTTCTGTTCCACCACATGGTTTATTCTCAGGTGCTGAGTAGCTATGTTGGCTGTCGATTTTAGTTTGAACAGTGTTTTTCCTAATGGTGCACAACTTGGTGGTCTGTTAAGTTCCCTGATTTTGCAAAACCAAACCATCTCTAGATCTGTGAATATGACCAACCTTCTGGATTTGTCATTGTCAGCTGTTGCAAAAGTAATTCAAGTGTGTCTAACTGTCACAGCTCATATCTGTGCCTGAAAGTAAATAGAGACATCTTACATTTTCACAAAATTTTAAATTAATCAAATTTATTTGATATCTTTCCAAGTCCTACGTGTAAGAGATGATTAGGAGAGCTTGGAAATGTTTTTATCTGGCTGACTATTTTGTTCCCCCACAGAAACACTTACCACACTTTGTGACAAAAAAAATAAAAATCCTCCCTTTCTCCTATGCTCTGTTACCTTACAACATTGCCTGCACTTCACTACGAGGCTACATCTCTAGATGTTATATGGTCTGTCTCCTTCTGCCAAGAGAAAATATAGCAATTTGAAGCAGCTTGTTGGCAGGCAGATCGTAAAGAGAAATAAAAAAAAAAAAGAAAAAGAAAAAACTCCACAGCAGATGTCACCTCAGGGAGACAAACAACTGCAATGCAAGGGGATTTCAAAAGGGGCCTGTCAATCGGCCAGAGTGACCTTGAGGGACAACATACATATTGGAAAAGTAACTGGGACGTCCACGCGCACATGCCACTTTAGGGTCTCGCTAAAGGGTGGGAGCAGTCGTTACACACAAGGGTGGTGTCGGCTTTCTACCCCCACGGAAACAGCTGTGTAGACACGCAGAAAACGCTGGGTGGGTGAGATGTGCAGCTGTCGAAGGGGTATACTCCTGAGAGATGGACAAATTGGGAAAGAGTTTGAAGCGTTCAAATGCAACCAGTTACAGTTTTGCTCCTATTAGGTCCACTAAAAGCTGACAAAGAAATGCGTTTAAGCCGTTCAGTCACATTCAAAACTGACACAACAGATTTCCTCAGAAGAGAAGTGCTGTCAGGGTAAATTTCATTGACAATACACACAAACTTTTGAGCCTCGGGAGACGAGACAGGTAAAGCTTTGTTGACAAATTAGGACTGTCCTTAAATCCCTCTCTTGTTTTTATACTTTCTTTTCATTTAATGATAACTCTACATGGACTGGTAATGTTTCTAACTCTGCCTCAACATCAATAGCTTTTCAAGTAGCATCTGTTTTTTCCTCGTTGCCTTGACAAGACACCCACTTTCAACGAGACAGAACTGACTGGGAAGTCTCCAATACACACAGCACGTTCCGAGGAGAAAACTACATACGCTGAACAAAATTACCTGTTAGATCAAACAGAATTGAAGTCACAATACCACAAGTTCAAAACTCCCTTCCTGACTCTATCTTGTCTGACTGGAAGTTGCAGCCGAGCATGACGTGATCACAAAACATACTTTAAAAATTTTAATGACACAAATAGCAAGTATAAACTATCATTTAAAATATTTTAAAATTACTTTTCTGAACATCCAGAGGAGCAGAAGTTTAAAAGCACAGGGTACCACAAGTGGCACATTAAAATAATACGCACTTGACAAAACGTTTAAAAGCAACAGGACAAAGGGGCTTTTTTTTTTTTCTAAAAGCAATGCTGCAGTTTTCTTTCCTCTTTTTAAGATGAATCAAAATGGCACTATGAGTAAACCCTGACCTTCGAAAGCAAGAACCCAGTCTTTAGCTCGCAAAAGAAACATTTAATACATTTCACTTTTTTGTGGAGCTAATAAAAAATCTTTTTGCATCCCAGAATCACTGAAAAGGTTGCACTGATAGGGATTCCCAGTTGTGCTTATTAAATGGACTGTTAGTCCAAGAAAATCTTGACTTAACGTTTCTTTTTTTTTAAAATATAAAAATGTATACATCATTTTTAACAAAATTTATATATAAAACATTTATATATAAAACTGCAGATTGTACTAGACAGGGGATGTCAGTTTACAGCAGTAGGGGATGGGGAGTAAGAGGAGATTGGCCCCAAATATCACATCAGAGCTTCAGCCACATCCAAAGGGAGAGCAAACCAAACAACCTCTAACAGAAACCGAACAGTCAGACAGGCCTCCTCTGCACTAGAGTTTCATCTCACACAAACACGCAATATTTGGCGGCAGGCTAAAGTTTGGGAAGGTGCTGTGGAAACCCTTGTAAACCTCAGACATGTGTGACTTTAGAGCAGTCATACTGGGGCTGTGAATTTGCAAGTGTTTCAGGCAGGATTTCATGAACACTAGAGGAGGGGAAGTTTTATCCGTTTTCCGTCTTTCATGCGCCGCACTGAATCATCGCATCTGTCCTGGAATACAGAACTGATTTTTGAACCTTCAAGTTCCCCATAAGCTACAAAACCAAGAGGTGCAGAAAGTAACTTCATTTTTTATATAAAATAAGTTTAGTGATTTTCTTGGACTAACAGTTCATTTAATAAGCACAACTGGGAACCCTTATCAGCGCAGCCTTTTCTGTAATTCTAGGTTGCAAACAGATTTTTTTCCTGTTAGCTCCACAAAAGAAAAGCCACTAAGTGAAAAATGTATTGCATATTTTGTTAAAAAAAAAACAAAAAAAAAAACTCCCTTCTTACCACATGGGAGCTACAGGGTGGCTTCTTGCTTTCAGAGGCCAGGGTTAACGCATAGAGTTTTCTAACAGCACCACGGCTGAGCTCTTTGAGTGGGAATGAATAGGAAAACATATCTGCTTCCTAACTCGCCCTGGAATGAAAACACCAACACGCCCAGCATTCCCAGCTGAGCACAATAAAGCAAAATACAGACGCCTCATCCGCTTTTACGGCATCTACGGCGTGTTGAGCAAATCAAACTTTAGGCATTTAATGACAAAATAATTACAAGTGAAAAAAAGTGATAGAACTGCATTCTAGAAAATTTATGATTCTCAAAACACAGTGATTTAGCAGCTAGATTTCTGCAAGCCTCAACTTGAAAATGAAGTGCAAAATCCCTGTGATGAAAAGAACTACATTGTTGTAGTATGAAGATAGTATCTGTGCTACTTCACAGGCAGATTACAGGACTTCAACATCTGATGCAACTAAACAACATTCAAGGTTAAAATTTATTTGATTGGATGTATTTAGCTTCATGTTTTACTAGTTGTTTTGGCATTGCTTCTGGACGGGGAGTGAGGAAATAGCTGCCTTTGTGTCTCAAGCGTTCTGTTTATCATCTATCAAGACAGCCGAAAATCTTTTCAGACCGGTTTAGCAACTACATACTACAGCCTTCTAATCCAGTCATGCAACCGAAACTGCGAACTACACGCTGCTCTTTACGTCGTCTGCTGCCTGAAGCAATCGCCAGTTTATCCAGTGGTTTATGCAGAAGACGGAATGAATATTATTTTTATTCATCATGGTGTCCAGGCCAACACTACACACAGCATGGGGACAGGCTGCCAGGGGGCTGTGGCGCTCTCTAGTGTCCCCAGCTCAGTTACATAAACCATAGGTCCAACCTTCCGCTGAGACCAGCTTATGTTATTGATACCATCAACATAAACGGTAAATAAGTCGCCTTTATAAGAGCTAGCGAGTGCGCAAAAATCACTGACAAAGCGCCGAAACAAATGTTGAGGCAGGCGAACCCCGTCTGGACGGCGCCGCCGACAAAGGGCGACGCAGTTTTGGTAGCGCAAGCTTGACTGGCAAAAAAAAAAAAAAAAGAGGAAAAAACACGACGACTGCTGCAGCAGCAAGGGAAGGAAATATAACCGAGAGAAACATGTCCTCCCTTGAAGACAAATGTTTCAGTAGCTAAGCGAAGGGAGACAAACAAAACGGTGCTATGTTTGATGAAAAAGTTGGACGGCTGAAATAATCTTCGTGCACTCTCCCTCCGAGCAGCAACTCACTGGCCATTGTTTGGGCAACAAGCACACATTCCTCCGTGCTCTTACACTCGGCCGCTGGGCAACAACTAACGCGACCCTCGAAGCAAAACGGGGCGAGCGAAAGCCAGACAGTATAACAGGCTTTGACATATGTCTAAAACAAAGCACTGACTGACTATTACATGCGTGGATAAGTTAACGCCACCGTTTGGTTCCCGAGGAGTTCAACGGAACGCAGACACCCAGGCTCGCTAGCTTAAAATGTGGCTAACCCGAGCTAAACTGCTGTGGAACATGTGGAATCAGGCCCCGTCTAAACTAACCTAAATTTGCTCAACCCAAAGTGTGTTTCAGAACTTATCCTTGAACAGTTTTTTTGAACACGTTAACAGCAATATGTAGTTCTAGTTTTTCTGAGTGAGTTAGAGAAAGTTTTCATGTCGTCGCCACTAAGTCAAGAGTGCAGTAACAAACTCCGTGAACGATCAACTCTGAAATCCACATCCCCCTCTGTGATCTGGGGTAAAAACAAACTCACGAAGAATAGTACTGGATTTACTGCTGTTGCTGTGGGATATGCTTCAGTGGAAGTTGTCCTACCGTGTCTGCCACGGCCGGGAATATGGGGGTACCCTATACTAGAGTGCGTCTGGGTCTCACTGACGCTATGCAGCAGGGATGCCCGACGAAGCCGTGCCGACACCGGACTGCGCCGTGGTCACGCTTCCCTCCCTCTCCCTCCCCGGGGTCTCTCCCCGAAACGCCGCTTACCTTCATCCAGAAGCCTCTCTAGGTGTGTGAAGATGCCGCAGAGATTTGGCAAACTGGTCATGAGCTTCTTCTCGTTTAACAATTGCATCAAATAGTCGGGACTCGGCCTCGGTCGCTCCTTCACTTCGACCTCTCCGACCATCATCTTTGCGGCGAGAGCGGAGAACAAACCACCGTGGAAACACAGAATCCTCTTTTAAGAAAAAGAGAGAAAAAAAAACGAAAAAGAAAAAAAAAACTTGCGGCTCCAATCCCTCGCTTCCCTCCTCCTTGAGAGCAGCAGACTCTGTAAACCCCCCCTAAAATTCAGGTTTGGTTCGCTCTTGTTGTTTGAGTGGAGAGGGGGCAAGAACAAACCGTTATCTCCCTTCCAGAGACTAGTGCGCCGTACTCTCCTCTATGCCGTGTGCGCTCGGGGACGTTCGATTCCACCACTGTAGGCGCGAGAGACTGTTCCACCGGAAAGGGTCCGTCCTCCTCACACTCATTGGCCACCGCCTCTTTCAGGGGACTAATGGAATGACCAATAAGCGCTCGGATCCGAGTCAAGGGGGCGGGGCAAAGTGGTTAGTGGAATAATGGACATGAATTCGAGCCAATGGCGTGCAGTGCGGAGGAACGTACATAAGTGTTGTCAACACAGAATACCACAAATGACTTCTTTCTCTCTCCCCCCACTGAGAGCAACATTTTATCAGTGCTAATTTTTTCACATTCAGTCTTTTTGTACCTTAATAGTTTGACACTCTCATCAGTGGTCTCACGGCAGTAATCATGACAATAGTGTCTGTGTGTGAATTGGTCTTGATTAAATCTAGTTTGCAGTGTAGATATTATTCAGTTTTGATTTGGAATGAATAAACAGCAAAGAGGAGCCTGATTAACAAAGACAGCTGTGTTCAGCTGTAAGTGAAATGTCGTCTTAGATAATGTTCTATATCAAGTTATTTGAAGTTTGAATTTTTTTGACAGAAAAGTACATCTTTTATAAATTTTGAGTTGGGAGTCATCTTTTTATTTTTGTGATTTCTTTAGATTTGCCATTATGTTTGTTTAAAGACCCTCTCTAATGAAAATCAAGTTTTTCACCTTGCTAACATGTCAGTGTGTTTTCTTTGATCTGTTGGAACTCACATCATGAGTAAAGTAAGTGCTCATAGCCATGGCTTATACATTCCCAACTTGAAATTGCAGAGTATCAACAACAGACTCAGAAACACGGATTCATACTTTTTGAGCTTCATATGCAAGAATTCCAAGCAAACAAACCTATCAATGTGCAGGATGGGACTTTCTTTGTCAATATTCTTCTTTAGAATAAATTTTTGCTTCAGACATGTAACATTTGCTGAATTACTTCAATGTTACAACTTCCCTTTATGTAGAGAAGAGCAGTTTTACTGCGTTTGAGCAGAGTTGTGGGTAAACTGGTGTGCTGCAGCAGGCAGGAGTCTGTGGAGAGAGAGGCAGTTCTTCATAGAGCTGCACATTCTAGATAAAACAACGGCAGGGAGCTACCTCTTAGCCATTTTCAGGAAAGAAGGTAATTTTTTTCAAATGGAAAAAACTCTGATACACTGAGTTTTTAAATGTTAAATCAGTAATGAGAGGCGCAATCACAAGCCTGGGAACTGTTATAATTTTCATAAAGGGACATGGATAACCAGGTTTTTCATGCACCATGTAATGCCATGTCTGGAATTTAATTTAAAAAACAAGCTAGGACTTATAGCCAGCATAAATGTGCACATTTAAATGCATTCATTATGTCTTATGATATACACTTAAGTTTAAACATGGAGTACTTTCAGCCATGAAGCCAGCTCTCCTCTATCGTAAAGATACATCAGCGTGATTGCATTAACTTTGTAAAAAGGAGCAAGAATAAAGAGATCCTTTACAGTGCAGTCCTTCATGTTGCCGATCTGATTTCCAAACAACATTACAGTGACTAGATGAAAGCACAGCAGCCCCATTTGTCTCTCAGATTTTATAAGTTCTGGTGTGATTCTATGTCTTAGCAGTGACGTGTATGGGTTTCCTAATCTGGTACGGACCTGAGAGCTGGTTTCAATACTTCTACGTGGGTTGAATGTGTATTCAAGTTTCCTCTTTACACACTCAGTTTGTGTGTGTGTGTGTGTGTGTGTGTGTGTGTGTGTGTAACAGAGGTAATGCACTTGCCAAGACCAGCCCACGAATCAGGCTGATTGTTGATTTCATGAGTGGGCTTCACTTCTAATGCTGAAAAATGAAGGAAAGATCAACCTGTGCAGTCCATATCCAACATGAGGCCTATTGTTACTCAAGACTTGTACATCTTGTCATCTGTCTTGGGACCAGTTGATCAATGCTCCAGTAATCAATATTGCCTATTCATTGTCTTGTCCTTGGGAAGACCTTTCTACATATCCTCTGAAGATAGAATGCACGCAACTAGCTACCTCCCGTTATTCACATCCTGCGTAGTGTGAAAATAAAACACAACTGGTCCATTCTGATTTCAACAGCTGTTGGTTGAGAGGCGCCCAGCTAAATCTGAGCCCTGACCTTGGCTGTCATTCAGTTTGTCTGCTCACTGCTCACCCACTCGTGTCTTTTGTAAGAGTGGTCCCCACACCGGGTGCATGAAAGCTTAAACAGCTGCACTATAACCTTCTGGCTTTAGTTTGTCACCACTGTGTTGGAATAGTGATAGACAATTAAGTCCAAGGTCTTATACTGCAGCAAGTCAATAAATTGATCAAACAAAATAAACTACATACGGCGATGCGTTTGGACCGGTGCAATTAGACGGAAATTGTGTCACATCATCAATAAGACATATGTCACATACATGCGACATATATGCAAAATTTTAAACTGCTCACAAACAACAGGGGGAAAAAATTCCGCAAAGGCATTTAATCGGGCCGAGACAACAGCATTTAGGTGTGCAGCAGATGACAGGAGTCTTCACATCAAAGCAGGAAGACAGATACAGTTGCCTTAACAACCAGCACGACACATTTGTGGATCCTGCTTTTCTGCCCTTTAGCCAGCGTCTACATTTAGCTACAGTATGTTATGACTATAATTATTGCAGAGCTTTAGGTGAGTCTCAGATCGACTGAGCTTAGAGGAGAAATCCTTCAGAATAAAGTTTTTAATCTTTATAGAACTTGCGTAGGCCTCTGCAGGTCTGAAAACCTTGATTATAAGTGCTACTCCATCAGTAGACAAGAATGTGGAAACGTTGGCACCATGGCAAGATGTAGTTAACTGGCACATTAATATATGAGTCCATTTTGTAAATATTTGAAATGTAATCATTCTTTAAAAACGTGTCCTCACTTTGGTGTACATCAAGATTTCCGAGGTAGGATTTAACAGATCTGTACTTGAAGGTCCCTTGAAGTGTCTGGAATTTACTATTTGACTGTCAGAAATCCAACCAGTAACCACAGGAAAACGCAGATAGTTAGATTTTTGCATAATGGCTTGTCATTTACACCACCACCAATTACACAGGACATGTAATTTTAGTCCTGTCGTCCAATCGGCCTCTGGTATCAGCGAGCTATCTTAGAGCCCAGATGATAAAACATCCCTTGAAGTCAAACACTGATAAGTGATTTTATTGGATAAGACTAAGTAGATAGGCAGGGGGAATGAGGAACCCAATTTTTCATGTGACTTGGAGATAGCTAAATTGTTCACGGTGTTGACTTTATGTTTCTCTTTTTTTTGCCTCCCTTATTCTTTGAATATAAGCGATGGAAAAGTCACAGTCGTCTTGCATCAAAGAGAATCTGGCATTTATTCTGAGCTTTGAAAATGGGTTTAGTTCTTATCACTAACGGTGTGCATGGTAATTTGCACCTTGCCTTGCGTTCATTCTTCTCAGATGGTTCACATTTGGTTTCTGTGTGTGCGTTGATATGTGTGTGTGTGAAATAGCAACACAGAGTTGGAGGAAGAGAAAGAAAGATGCAGCAATAGCATACCTAAATGTGTGTGTGTGTGTGTGTGTGTCTTTCGACAGCCTGAGAGTAAACAGAAACGATATTAATCCCCCCTTTTGCTCCCCCTGCCCTTGTGTTTTCGTCATTTTTAATAACACGGTTTCTATTCAACAATTAATCCAATTAACAAGGATCCAGATAATTAATGAACATGCGTTTAGCCCCTTTTGAAGAGAGGCTGTTAGCTCGCTAACAATGAGCTTGGAGAGCGCCCTGGGTTTTCAACTGAAAGTATGCTGAAGGAGACAATGGGGCCCTCGGTAAGGGCCCTGTAGCTTTTTGCAGTTCGCCTCGGGGGCCACAGCCGCAGGAAAGCGAGCGAGAGCTGGTGATTCTGTCGAGGCAAGGCTGTCTGTGATAACCACTGTGGCTCTGGAGGAGGCGAACAGAGACCCACCGGCTCTGATAACACGCATACATACAAACAAGAACAACATCTTTCCCTTTTTCTTCTGACTTGCTAGTTTGGGGACTGTGGGGAGAAAAAGTGCTGGAAGAATCTGGGTCATTTACATTTTGAGGAAGGTGTGAGTGCAGCGCAACAGAAATAAATGCCCTTCTAGCAACCACAGCATATACAGAGAAATGCATAATGTACCTATTATTCATTTTAACTGGTATCATAAGCATGACATGACAAATGCTCTTTTCTTGCTTGTGTGCATGTGTTCAAGCATTGTTGCACTCATACTTGTCTGTGCATTTGTTATTGTTAGTGACTGCACATTATTTATGTGTCTTGAAATTACCTGACATAAAAATTGTAGACACAGAAAACAAAGAGGAAGCGTATGGAAGTGAAAGCAACAGTAAGGCCTGTTAGGCTCAAAATCAGCTCTCTCCTCTGGGTTTACTTCAATGAGCTGTAAAGATCTATAAAGATCAATTAATTTAAGGACCTTTAAACTGCTCTGTGGGCACTCATTTGAAATGCCAGTATAACCAGCCACACAGTGCAGGCGTTGCCATTTAACTGTATCTGTGTTTATTCTGCCAGATGACTTCGCAATCATAAACTTCACAGACTGATCACAGCCATTTGCCTGTTGCTCTGGAGTTATATTCACAGGACTTCTCAGGGGTCTAAAAGTAGCTTCTAACTGGCTGAGTTGGGAGAAACTCATAAAAAGTAAGGGGTGTGTCGGTCCTAAAATGAAGGCTCTCAACCTTTTGGTCTAATTCACAAAGCATTTTAGCATTAAAAGTAGCTCCTAAGTCTGGGAAAAGCTGGGAGGCAATTTGCCCATTCATGCAAATATTTAGGAAAAACACAGCAATAATGAACTTTTTAAAAGCAATATATTTTAATGATGGTTTTAATGGTGTTTTGCAGAAATCTGTTTCCAGTGCTGATAAAACTCTCTCAGCCATCTGTCAGAATTATTAATCAAAACAAAATGCACTCTTCTGTCTACAGTTTACCTGACAGTATGATTGTGCAGACACACCAACTGTATTAAATGAAGCTGTTTTAAAAGCCGTGGCTGGATTTACAGGCAGAACTTGACTACTGATCTATTCAGTTGTTTTTTTGTGTATCATTGAAACCCATTTTCATCATACATACCAGTGACCTGACAACCAGTCGCTGTAGACATAGTAAGTTCATTCCCAAAACATGATGTCATCTGTTGCAACAGGGGCCAACGCTGCCCCTTCTATCGCTTCCCTTTGTTCCTGACGAGCAGTTGCTCTCAGCAGCATAGTGAATAAACCTTAAGAGGAACTTCTTAGAGTCATCTAGGAGGATTCCTTGTGCTAAGACTAGATTACAAACTCTATTATGTTGGAGTGGTTTATACTAAACTAGATTTGTCTCATCATAATCTCGGGTTATGTCCAAATGTGCATTTATATTGTTTTAAAAAGCATTTTTGACTTGTTTGGGAAATAGTCTTCAACCTTGCTTAAAAACACATATCACATGACTGTTCATATACACTGAGCATGTGCTGTCGATGTAAACAGGAAGCAGCTGGCCGGCTGTGGAGCCACAGGATAGAGGGGTGACAAATCACGGAATGACATTTAGTAGCTGATAAGATCCAATCCAGAAGCAACTGTGGATGTCACCGTCCCCAAAAGTCTCACTTTTCCCAATCTGTACATCAACACTGCAAATGGAGATTATAAAAAGCTTCACTATAGATGGAGTTGTCTAAAAGGTCCATTTTCAGTGATCTGAAACTGCGTTTGTGTCTGGACCAAAGGCCAAAATACAAAATAAATAAATAAATGAAATTACCCATGTCTTGTAGGTATAACTGGTTTTCCAACTCTAAAAACATTTATGGGTAGTTTTCCACAGCAGGACCTCAGAGCAGGCATGGGGTGGCACAAATGTTTACAGGTTCTTACAGCTTTTCTGGTTCCAGCACAGTGAGGGATCCTACAGCTTCAACTGCAACGTCAACTCCAAGTGTGATAAATGACAACAAATAGTGTTACTGGATGTAACTTAAATTCCATGAGCATAGAAAACAACAACAAAGTAGTGTTGTCCATGTAAGTTTACATAAGGGGACTGTTTCTTAATGAAAACATCAAGCAGGCGGATTGTTGTCTCCGAATTTGAGCAATCAGTGGTTTCGTTTCTGAGTTCAACCAATCAGCATCAAGCACACATGGCCACTTTATCAGGGCCACTCAGATGTACCTACTCTGGAATACGGCCGGTTCTTGAAATCGGAACATGCTGCAAAGGTTCGGGCCATCTAAAATTGGGTTGCAAGTTCTTGCAGTGGAAAATGTCATTATATTGCCCTGGGATCCATTACAGTTGTGAGTCAGGGGGCTTGTGCAGAGTGGGGGGGGGCACATGACCTCTATACGTCATGTTAAATTTGACACCTTCCTGCTGACTCTATTACAGGGTTAAGAAATGTCAAAACAGCCACAAAAGATTTAGTTTTCAAATTTAGCCACTAGCGTGGACTGTAACTGTATTTCTGCACGTCTTCAGACTGGTTTGAGTTGTAGGATCCAGGGACAGGAAACCAGGACCAGGAAAATAACCCTACAACTATTTGCTTTATATATTTTCTAATTCAAGAATTAAAGCATGCATCAGAAAGAGTGCACACTATTCACACAGGGCAGCTTATACTTGAAGGAAACAATGTCAGCTGGCAGAGTATTACACTGTGGGACAGCACGAGGAAAAAATAAAAAAATCTATCACAATTCAATGTGACGCTGTAAACATTCCAGCTCTTCTGTGTTTCCAATAACCCACTCAACTCTCCCGACCACAGCTATACACCATTCTCTATTTTGTTAAAGGTCACCTTGGGTGTTGTAGTGTGGATGGTCCAGTGGTTTGGCAATCTGGTGATGGAAATGCCTGTTGGCCTGCCTGTTGTCACCCGGACAGGGAAGAGAGAGAGAGGGATGGAGGGGAGGACAGCTGGAGCCACTTGTGATAGAAGGCTTTGATGGGAAAACATCACCTCCCATCTCCCACCTCGAACCTGCTAATCATCAATCAGCAGGAGGAAACGACACGCGCACAATCACACTTTGCCATTTTACAGTAAGAGACCCTTAAAGAGGCCAAGGATAAACAAGTTTCTCATGCCCCTCCTTCCTCATTCTGTCCCTTGTGGAGAACACACTGGTGTCAATATGGCTTAAAGAAGTCCAGCCGATGCTACATCTGTCCCCGCCAATTGTTAACAGTGTGGATCCATTCCTGCTACCACTGAAGATGCCTGTATTTGTTTACTTGCCTGTTCGCCTGTTTGTGTGCGCCTGCCAGCCCATAGCGGGGAAAGAAATGAGTGTTTGTGAGTGATAAGACCTGTAGAAGAGGAAGAGGAGAAAGATGAAGAGAGAAAGTGGGAAGAAGGAGAGTGATGGAGAGAGAGAGAGAGA
>NW_007577779.1:553892-605908 GCF_000690725.1 Stegastes partitus
AGAGAGAGAGAGAGAGAGAGAGAGAAGAGAGAGAGGCAGAGCATCCTCATTGATCACATCTGCCCAGAAAAGGATTGATCTCGAGGTGTGGTCTGGGGATCTCAACGCACATACAGAATCACACTCACAATCATACGAGAATCACTCTCAAACATAAACACTAAATCCGGATATGAGATTTTAGCAGACTATTAATATTTAAGGGGATATTATGGTGGAAGCAAAACAGAACATGAGCTCCTCTTTCAAAGTGTTTACATTATTCTTCTACTCTTGAATTAAGCCAGTGAATTAGACACCTGGCATATGGAGAGGCAGATAGATAAATCTCCATTGTGCTGTCCTGTCTCGCACATGCTCAGTAGCTCCCTGGATGAGCATGGAGTCCGCTAGGCAGACGTGAACAAGACAAATCATTCCCCCGGGGGCATTTATTTCTGTTGCACTGCACAATCACCTCATTGCTAGTTTTAACAATCTGCCTTTCAAGACTATAACACTGGAATAAGAGAGACAGGACATCAGAGGAAGGGACAAAATGAAAAGAGGAAGGAAGTGATAAAGAGGAAGACAGATGAAGACTTCCTGACTGCTTAATAAATCCTTTCCTGTACACTGGGTTACGCTACAACATGTGACACACAGCCCAGCTTTGATCATATTAAGTGTGACCCACATGGATGAATTATTTGATTTTCAACACAGAGAGACATCATACACAAAGTGGGGCATTCACACTCAGCTTGTTTGTTCAGATAAGGGAGCGTGGTGATGTTGTTAAGTGCCAGTTGTCGCCTCAATTCTCTTCTGTTTTTCACTCGTGAGGGGTGTGGGGGGTGGAGGGTGGGAGGGGGGACACAGACAAACAAGTGGTTTCTTCTTTGCTCTCTTATTCCTCTCTCTGCAGCTGACTGCTCCTAAATCTCAGGTCTGGCTGGAGCTAGACAGCTCTCTCTACCAGGTGACACAACATCCCACTTCCCTCCATCCATCCATTTCGACGTGGCCCACACAGCCGCTCCTTCTCCTCATTTCTCTCCACACCGGATTCATCTTATACCGCCGCTCTGTCTCCAGGCTAAGGTGCAACCTATCTCCCTGTCGTCCTCTTTATTCAACATGTTCCCTCTCAAACGCACACCACAAACACTGTCAGGCTGCCTTCCCTCTTCCATAATTGTCTTCTTCCTTCCTCAGTCTTAGCCTTTTTCTCTGCTTTCCTCAATCTCTTTTTCCCCCCTCCGTCAACAGAACGCTATCAGCGTGTTTGTGTAGCTTTTGTTGCACAGCTCACTGCAATACAAAAGCCTTTGTTGGCCTGCCACCAGTGTGATGTGGTGAGACGGAGATGCACAAGGACAAACTTGAGCTCCGTGGAGCCAGCTTTTAGAAAGTCACTGTTCATTCTGAAATAACGTCTCAACCAGAAGGCTCGCGTATCTGTTGCTGTGCAAGTCAGACACACATGCACCCACTTGTCTGCGCAGTCGACTGTGGTGATTGGTGGAGCTACATGAATTCTGTGCATAAATCGTCCCAAGTCGGTGCAATGCTTAGTGTTTCCATCAGTGAAATGGCTTGAATATGTTCCTCAGTGGGAGTTATTGCTGGCTGCAGGGCAGTGGCAGCTGCTGTGAGAGGCTGAGCTAGCTAGGCTAATAATAACCCTGGAGCTGAGTGAGTGCCCATGGGCCCCACATCGTCAAGAGTTGACCCCTGGAGTCCAATTGCATGGAGAGTGACGATAAGGCCAGGTCCTGGATTAGAGAATACTGTTCCACCCTTGTAAGGAGGAAGGCAGGTGAGCTGGAATTCTCCACACTTAGTGGTTAATGATGGGATCGCAACACCCAGAATGCAACCTGGTGGAAGCTTGTGGAAAACATGCGCACTGACTCAGTGATACAAGAAAGGTTTTCCAAAAGCTAGCAATAAGCCAGTGCTATAATATAAATATGCTGGTTTACACACAGATATCTATTCATGTCAGAAACAGAATCAGAATTTCATTGTTTTTGCTTTGCATTTTTAGGAAAATCACAAATTCCCTAATCCCCTCAGTGCCTATTAAAAAAAACAACTAGAGTAGCACAAAGATGCTGCAAGGTGGTTGAGTAACATGTTAGATAAACACCATCGACTCCACATGCTATCGGGCACATCTTTCACAATAGACAAGGAATTACAAACAAAACAAAAACAAAAACAAAAAAAACAAAAGCTTGGAAATCCTCTCAACTGAGAATAATAATGTGGTTTTATCTGCGACAGATAGTATCTACTGTAGACAAGTAGAGCAGAATGTTATAACCTGTGCTCTATGACTGGAGGAGATACACTGAGAGGGTAGCAATTTATTACCTTGCGTATATTGGGGCACCCGCAGTTGCAAAATGATCAATTGCTCATTATGACTATGGGAAGAGGGTCAGAATATGATGATCAGGATCATTTCAGCTCTGTGCTAAATTTGTTGTTGAGGTGTTTGGATTTTTTTTCATGTCTGAGAACAGGATGAGATAAGGGAGAAATTCAGGCAATACGGCGCTCAGTCTTTCTGGCCTGTAGGTCTGAACCAGTCATGCAGTGATGCTTTTGATAGACCAAATAACCTCAATGGCTGCCTTCATTCCTGTTCATTTCGCAGTTCACTCTATTACTTGCATGACCAATTACAGCTTGGTGTAGTTGTTTGGTATTGTTTGCCATTATCGTCTGTGTGTGTGTGTGTGTGTGTGTGTGTGTGTGCTCGTGTTGTTGAGACTGTGAGGACATAAATCTGTTTGAACGGTCATACTGTGGGGACTCGCCTCATTTTTGAGGACAAAAATGCCCCCATGAGGTAAATCATTAAATTGGAAGGTGAAGATTTGGTTTACGATCAGGGTTAGGATTAGAACGGTGCTTACAGTTTGAGTAAGTCTCAAGGACGTTAATGTGAGTTAATGTGACGCCCTCTGAAGTGATGGAAAAAGAACTGTGTGAGTGTGTGAAGTGAATTTATTTATAAAGCACATTCAAACACAACAAAATGTTTATTAAAGTGCTGTACAGCATTAGGCAAATGGAACCAATTAAAACAAATGAAAAACAAGTCAATTAAAAACCATAAAACAATTAAACTATTACAACAAGAGTAATCCAAATCATTGTATGATGAATTAGAAGGGCAGCCATTAGTACTTTACACCCAGATAGGAGTTGAAATAGGGCCTAAACTGGAAAAGCTAGTATGCAACAAATGTTTTAACTTGAAAACTGGTAGCTTTGCATAGCCACACTCATCTCCACAGTGCTGTTTCTCTTGCACCTCATTATTATTCTGCTTTAGGAGGGGAGAACACTCTGCCTTTGTTTCTATTCCTTACGCAAATCACAATCTTCTTGGACATTGCTAAGCCCAGGAGGCAGTGATGGTGCCCCTGCAAAGTAGCAACAGGTGGAGTTGTTTTAGTGGATTATTTGCACAAAGGAAAGCAATCAATGCCATTGAAATTGCTAAATTCACCAAGCGTTTTCAGCATAAAGGTTACTGCTTGGGGGTTGTTGTTTCCCGTAGAAAAGGGGATCGTGAAAACAGTAGCATGCAGATAGCAGAAGTGAAGGAAAAAGTAATTAGAAATGTGTAGTTGTAAATGACAGGCTTGCAACCAAAGTCTACATCCGGCTGAGTCACACTTGAAAACTGGTCGCGAAGTTTACAACCCATCACAAAGTTTTGGAGCTGCAGCTGAGAAACCAGTGCTAGTTTGGTTTGATGAGATAGCGGCAGCAGACTAAGCAGGACGCTTCAGATGTCCCTTTCCCTAGCACTGTTTTCCAGCTTCTCCTGAAGAAACGTAACGTGTGCCTGAGCCAGATAAGATATACAATGACACCAGTGAGTTCTGGGTCTACCTGGGGGTCTCCTACCAGTTGGGTGTGGCTGGAAAACCTCCAAAGCAAGGTGCTCAGGAGGCATTCTGACCAGAGGCTCCTCACCCTGTCACACTATGAAGGAAACCCATTTTGGCTGCTTACAATGGAAGTAATGACAGCCCTGAGTGACCTTCTCAACCTTTAAAGGAAGGGAAGGGTTTGACTTTGGATAAATATGAAATGAAATGAAATGAAATGAAATGAAATGAAAAATACTTTATTCATCCCAGAAGGGAAATTCAATTCTGTAAAAGCTCACCTTTCTTTTTTTTTTTTTTTTTTTTTAAATATCTTATATATTTTTTTTTATATATTTTTAGATATTTTTAAATATCTTATATATTTTTTAAAATATCTTAGTTAAAGGAGATGGAATTGACTCCTGATGTGATCTGCATGTCTAATTATTTAAAAAAAAAAAAAAGAAGAAGAAGAATCAAAAATATTACCAGAGTTACGACATGAGGTTGAAAATTTAGATTTGTTGACTGACTCTGGCAGATGCGAAAAAGCATTAAGTATCAAATTCTCGGTTTTATTTTCATTAAGGTTGAGAAACTTGACAGAGAATTGTGTTTTAACATCAGTCAAACAAATAGCTAGGGAATGAGATGACTCAGTGTCAGGTTTCAGTGTGTGCATATATTATTTTCCTTTCCAGACTGTCACCGTTCTTCCTGAAGAGGTTGAAACACACACCATTTAGCATTTAGTACCCATTAGCACCTGTGATGTGGCCTAATTGAGCCAAAGCAATCAGACTGCCTAGCCTTTAAAGTGCCAAAGTAAAGTGAACTCAAGGCAATTTCTGTATATTATGGCCTCTATGACACCGTAAGACAAAGGTGAGCGATGAACAAATGGAGAGCTGTGAGTGACAGATCCTGTTCTTACAGCTTAACGAAAATGTTCACCGTGTTTCACTTTGTCCTTTTTCTACTTCTTTCTATCTCTAAGCTCTCCTTCCTTTGCTGGCCAACTGCTAGCCTGTGGCTCAGTAAAATTGGACAGGTGAAGCGGGACAGCGGGGCGTCACTGATACAGTTCGACAGAACTGCAGGCTATTCAGAGTTCGATCAGCTCATTAAGTGAGAACAGAGGTGAAATTGTACCCCGTTTTAAAAGTAGTTCATGTGCCTGTACCGCTGCTATATTTGTTTTGCTATGCAGCTGCAGTTATTAGGGTGAAATATGTGTTTTGTCTTGAAAGGGGACCGCTCCGCACTCCCTTTCGTCTCTCACTGCACAGATCAGGCAGTAGGCAGAGAGCAGCTTGACTGGGTTCAGCAGTGTGGAACACCTATTCAGTAACATTCTTTTCAAGATGTGCTGAGGTTGAAATATGAGCATTATGAACCTGTCTTCTGGTTGAGAATAGATTTCTCCGCAGGCCTGTAAAGTTGCTTTAGCTGGAGACATGACTTACAATAAGAGAGGGTGCAAGTGTCCTTGTGAGTTTCAGAAATCAATTACACTATGTTTCCCCTGTGGGTCACAGTGCTGTATATGTATATGTGTCCGTGTGTGTGTGTGTGTGTGTGTGTGTGTGTGTGTGTGATACATGGCTGCATAACTTCCACTGATGAAGTTTAAACTGCGACTTTATTGCAGTAGAGAATAAAGAACCTTCAATCAGCACAGCGTGAGGACACAAATTTGGTTAAAGATTCCTACTGAATTACTGGCTGGACCGGATAAACAAAGAACGTTGTTGTGCACAAACACACAAACCAATAAAGCCGCATTCACACCGAGCATTCACACACATCACTGTAGGGTATTAAAGTTCAAAGTATGTTAACCAAACATGTGTGTGTATGAGTGAGCATTTGTCTGGAGGAATGCTGTCAGTCGTCATTCCTGTGCGTCGTTCTCGGCGTGTGCAGACAGGCTGTGTCTCCAGCTGGGTCTGTGACAGAATGGGTACAGTAGTACAATATAATACAAAACAGCACCGCAGTTGCCACATCACTGAAATAATTTTTTTTACCAACCTCTCAAACAGCATTAGCAACTTTCCAAATAAAATCTCACCAGCGGAAAGACAACGGCTTTTCAGATGCTCACTGTTTCGGGACTGGAAAATAAGTATTTAAATATTTATATTCCCAAATATCTTACATTATGTGAGACTCACTCACGCTTGAAAGCTGGCTGTAAAAATATGTAATAAAAAATGCAGCTGGACTGGTGGACGTTTTCCTTTTTCCGCCCTAAAAGCTTGTGAGTGTGCAGCGAAATCTACTCCAACTGACACAAATCTAAGCTGGCTGTAGCTTGTTTTCTCTGTGAAGAAGTGAAGAACAAAGTTTATAGTCAAGATTTAAGCATCACTTGGAGGGGGGTGGGTAGGAATGTTTGACAGTCAAAACACAGATTTTGGGTGAAGTTTCACTTAAAATCAACAGAATTTTTAATGTTTTCATACATTTTGAAAGAAGATTTGAAACACAAGACAGTACACACCAAGGATTTCTTCTCAGCTTTGAAAAAAAATCACTAAAGAAGCTAAAAAAAACTAAACCAAAACAAAACAATACTTGGATACAGTTTTAAACATGCTGGTATATTTAATGAGGCAAATTTCCGTGAGATGGATAAAGATAAAGGTTTAGTTTAGAGGTGGGAAGAAGATGAAGAAGGACCGATGAAAAGTCTGTGCAATGTCAGGCTGACTGCCCCCTTCAGTTTTTAATGCAGGACTCATAGGTAGGTACCATGTACTTGATGTTTATGAAGGCATCTTCTCCTCCGTAGCGCTCAAACATCTGCAGCGTCTCCTGGATCAGCTCACCAATGTTCTCTCTCTTCCGCTGACTGTAGTCGATGCCATCTCCGAGGTTTTCTAGGGATGAGGAGGGACACAGAGGCAGACAGAATGAGAAAAACAAAGATAACTGATATTCTAGCACAGTCTGGGTCATCGCAGACTGTGAGGTCGATGTCAGTGCTCACAAAGCACCACCTGTGGCCGACACCGCAACGCTCGGCTCCAGACTGAGTCGGCAAATGCCACCCTTCCATCTGACTTCAAACCCAGTGGACAGACTGAATTTAATTTACTCTTCTTATGCTGCGGCCTGTTGGGACTGAACGCAGAAGAGTTTTTAACTGTTCAGCTGAAAGTTTAATGAGGCAGCCTGCAGAGAGGAGAGCAGCGTAGAGGACACATGAGTTAGTGACAGCTCTGCTGTTGCACAATGCTGCACTGATGCACACGAGGCATGAGCAGTGATCTGGAGTCATGCTTCACAGGTAGAAGTGTGTGTGCTTGTTTGCGTTGCTGTGTGTGTGTGTGTGTGTGTGTGTGTGTGTGTGTGTGTGTGTGTGTAAGTCAAAGTCAACACGATAAAAATGTTCAATAATGCAAAGGAGCCGGTTTGCTTTTACAGGTAGGAACAGGTGTGATCAATGGCAATTTGACTCAGAAAGAATAATACACTTGTGGCCAATCAAAAGACAGCGATAAAGCTGCAGAGCCCCCCCTCCCCTGGGACACACACACACACACACACACACACACACACACACAAAGAAAGTGCAGCAAAACACACAACAGAGTTTAGCGTGCTGGGGGATCTTGTTATCGAGAAAACATTCCTGAGGTGTCCAGCCTCCGCTCCTGCCTTCTTCTTCCCTTTCACCAACAGGCACACTTAAACACACACACACACACACACACACACACACACACACACACACAGATGGTGACTTTATCAGCACACAGCAAACTGCCAATCTCATACCACTGCACTGGTGGTTGAAAGCACTTTTCAGAGGAATGAGGTGCACACACACAGACATCCAAGTTTGTCGCAAAATAGCTCAACTAAAATATCCTGGAGAGAAAGTGTAGATTTTTTTTATTTTATTATTATTTCTGGAGGCTACAAAATGAAACTAAGAAAAGCAAACCGGTCATTTAAGTTAGAAGTACAAACTCAAAGTGATACCCCACAATAGATTTGGATCCAGAAGAGAAGAGAAGAGAAGAGAAGAGAAGAGAAGAGAAGAGAAGAGAAGAGAAGAGAAGAGAAGAGAAGAGAAGAGAAGCATCAAATGTACATGTGCTGTGAAAAATTAACAGCATCACTTAAAGGAAGACCTGACAGCCTCTTCTTTCACTCCTAATTAGACCTGAAGAGGGAAGGGGACATTAAACCTCACGACCATTTCCTCCAAACACGCCATCCTTTATTCTCTCTCGGTCTTTTTTTTCCTAATCTCTCATCTTCCCCTACAAACTCACCCCTCCCGTCTTTCTCCTCGCCTTTCCACCCATCCATGGCCTCCTCATTAAAACACAAAGAGAGCCAGTCCCATAAAGTGGGCTGTTAAGCAGTAACACGTCTATGATCTCAGTCTGCTGCACTTGCTTTCTGCCCGGGACTCAGTCATTTTACATGAAAGCAATTTCTCCAGCCATGATTTGACCGCTGGTTAGCCTGGGCACATCGTAACTTTTACAGCTTCGGCTTTATTTAGCAGCTATTTACTGTTTTTCCCTTTAGAGAAACAACAACAATAACTGCTCACACTAAGGAATGCAGCCTTCAAGGAATGCAGCCCTTTAAGAAAAGATCTTGTTCGTATCTAAACTCGGGTTGTGTTTTATTCTTGGGCTAGCCCACAACACAGGCATTTGCACCCTACTAGTTAGAAAAAAAAATCCTAAATAGCATCTTCATTGCAGCCATCTGAGCAATAAAAGAAAAAAAAAATCAGGGGGGAATGAGGACAACAGTAGGCTGTGATGTGTGTGAGCAGGAGAGCAGTTGAAAAGCAAAGAAATAAAGTGACAGGAGTCAGTCGGGTCACTCTCAGTCTGCTTCAGCTGCGTGGGGGGAGAGTCGCCCCCCAGCCAAAGCCAGCCCAGAGGGAGCGCTTGGCCTTCAACACAGAGAAGCCAGGGAGCTGGGGGAAGAGGTGTGGCCTGGGAACCAGGCGAAGCTCAGACCAGTTTACGGAGGCCTGGAGGGGGGAGCACGGAGGTCCCGCATGGAGGGAATTGTTGCTGTTGCTATACTGAGCCTTTCAGCCCATCCGACTGCATTTCTTCTGCTGAGCTGTTGGGAGGCCAGTGGCATCAAAAGGAAGAGGGGCAGAGGAATTTGCAATGATTCTCAATATTTAAAGAGCAGGAAAAACAGGGGGGTGAAGTGTGTTTAAGGAGAGATGGAGGGAAAAAGGGGAGGGATGGTGTTAAAAGCTGCCTCTGCAAATGTCCCTCAGCAAAATAACTTCTCTTTCTTGCTCTTTTTCTTCTTTTTTTTCCACACCCTGTGTTTTTTTTTTCTCTCTCTCTCTCTCTCTCTCTTTTCTTCTTTCTGCTTTTTGCAATATCTGCAACCCTGGGCAGCAAGAAAAAGAGAGAGAGAGAAAAAATCTTTAAAAACAATCATAATAAAAACTCCCGCCTTGTGAACAGAAGGAAAAGGGGCCCGAGCAGGAGCAGGCTGTCTGTTCCTTGGAGGAAGAGGAAGGGTCGATACAGACGCAAACGGGGGAGGATTCTCACAGCGATGGCATTTGCTACACAGAAGGTGGAGGAAGAAGAAGGAAGGTGGCACAGAAAGGGTGCTTTGTTTCTGGCTTTTATGCTAAATCCCCAGGATTGGGGGCTCTTTAGCACATGAAATAGGTGAGGGATGGAAGAGGTGAGTGAGTGTCTATCTATCTATCTGGCTTTCCGGCTCTGCTGTGATTTCTTTCAAACCACAGCAGACCAACTCTAAACTACATACAACAACAGCTGCAGCCTTCCTCCTCCTCCTCCACCTCCTTTTTTCTCTTCCACCCTGCTCTTTCTCCATCCCTCATTCCCCACGGTCCTAAACAACCTGTCTTTCCATATCAAGCTGAAGACAAGCTGTCACAGATGGAGGCAGTGCTCGCTGTGTTTCTACAAACTGCCTCCAAATGTACAGACAGAAGACTTCAGGGGCATATTTACTGCCGGCAAACTGGGTCTAATGGATGATTAGCGGACCTCCTTATTGCTTCAACTTGTTCCTCCCCTCTGAAGCTGTAGCAGACCTGCGCTGTAACCCCCGTCTGAAGGTTTCTGACTGAGGTTAGCATGCATTATGTGTATGTTGTGAGGTTATAATCCCTTTTCCTGCCAGGCACTGGATGACACACACGCTGCAGCGGCTTTGGAAAAGTTTAGCTCAAAATTCCAGAGCTGATCCAACATAACATCAACCCACCTGCTTTTGTTTCTAATCAACTTAACCCTGATTGAGGAGGTTCCTTACAAAAGCAGCTTACAGAGGGAGGGTCCCCCCAACACAATAGCTCTTTGATCACAGCAGCCAGATGCAGACGATAACCAATGAATGCAAGAGACCTGTTTTGTTTTTGTTAGTCTGTTTGGCATTATTGGAATAGGGAAATGGAAAAATGCAGGTTATGAGTGAAGTGGAACAGCTTGAATTCCAGGAATACTTTGGCCATGACTGCACAACTCAGGGTGTTATGTGTTGTCATTTTTTCTTTTCCCCAACCTGACAGCCATCTACATTAGCATGAAGGATAGATGTTACAGGATGTGTCAGAAAAGTTCCAGGACTGGTGTCACAAAAGCTATATTTCAAATCCAAACTACAAACTACAAGTTTTCCGCTTCAAAGAGACTACACGTTCCCAGCCTTCTCTGCCACACCGCCATGCATTCCTGGAAGGATTCTTCCGGCATCCTCCGTAGCTCCGTCATCACAGCCATCTTGACGTCGTCCACGTCTTCAAACTGGGTCCCCTTGATGACCCCCTTGAGCTTGGGGAAGAGGAAAAAGTCCCATGGAGCCAGGTGGGGTGAGTAGGGAGGTTGCTCCAGTACGGCGATGTTCTTCTCAGCCAGGAACTGTGGGATGCTCAGGGCGCTGTGAGCAGGTTGTCATGGTGAAGCAGCCTCCACTGGTCCTGCTTCAACTATCATCTCTTCTCGCGCACTGAACGAAGCCAAGGCCGCAGGATCTCTTTGTAGACGTGTTGGTTGATCTCCTGAAGGGGAAAACTCGTAGTTTGTACTTTGGGTTTGAAATACCTTTTGTGACACCAGTCGTGGAACTTTTCTGACACACCTCGTATGTTTTGCATGAACATATTTTCATTTAGTAGTTTTCATAAACAAACAGGACTTGTACACCAATCAGCCATAACATCAAAACCATCTGAAAAACGTCCTGGGGTGTCATGAACTAGGACTTGGGCAGTGGAAAAGTTTGGTTCTGTGGATGGTGGTGTGAGGCCTCCATATAACTAAGTTTCCTAACATGCATCCCACAAATGCTCATTCAGATTGATATATGGGGGATTTGGAGCATGACTTAACAACTTGAACTCTTGGCCGTGTTCCGTGATCGATTACTGAGCAGTTTTGGGATTGTGGTGGGGCAAACTATCCTGCTAGAGACCATGACTGGGTATGTGTTATCTGTTATAAGATGATCAGTGTCCTTTACTTAACCTGTCAGTGGTTTTTATGGTTAATGTTGTGTTAAAACAGATAGGCTAATTTATCAGAGTTAACTTAAATGCAAGAGTTTTGGACAAATTCTTGCAGAGGTGTTCATGATACTAACCATTTGTGAACTCCGGATTGATTCCATTGTTCTGGGAAAGGCTGAGAACAATCCTCTATCCTCCCATGATTTGATTCAGGGTGTGCACAGAGAGGAAGGGTTGTTCACAGACTGGACGCTTGTCAATGTGTTTGACCAACCCAGTCTCACGGCAATTTATGAAATAGTCATGAAATTTAATCTATTGTTTCGTGTCCTGGACCACGATTTGCCGACTTTTTCGTGTTCCCCAGCATGAAATTCAAACCAATACATTTCAATTGGACTTATGTTTCGTGTCAGGGACACATTTTTTCCCCGATTAGACAGCGCATATACTGGGATGTTTTTGTCGTTCTTTTCTTCCAACAGTCAGGCATTAACCAATTCTACTGTTACGGCCCGTCTAGACTAATAACTATAGAGATCACTATACAGATGTGTGACCCACACTGACCAACGTTAACATTCTATAAACACATGTGTATAAGCTTTGTATTCATTCAAATAGAAAAGACAAGAATATATTCAGGCAGAGAGAAGCTGTTCTGAGATCACTCTGAAAGTGATCCCACCGATATCGCTCATAGCTATGATGGTATATTTGTGGTAAAATAGAAGTGCTTTTGCTGTGTTTAGGCTACATGCTCGTTGTTACTTTCATTTCTCTGTAAACGAATACAGCTCTGAAAAAACACATGCAGGAAAACGGTGACCGGAACATGTCCTGTGATCGCAGCAATGGATAATCTGACTGTTGTAACTGAGAGGGCAGCAGAGGGGAAAATATCTGTCGCTTTGTGAAGCTTTTAACTAGCTCGTCAAGGCTGGCTCCATTAGCTACTAGCCTAGCTTAGCTGCTGTAGCAGCTGGTGCTGCTGCTTCTTCTTCTATTGATTTGGCGGTTGGCATCCAACGCTCAGGTGCAGTAACGCCACCTACTGTATACATAAAAACATTACAGACTGTGTAGGATGGATTTCTTCCAGGTCTACGGCGAGGCTGCGCGCCAATGCTAACATGGTTGCGTTAGCAACGAGCACTAATTTCCCCCAAACACTGCCAGTGTAATAAAAACACAAAAAATACCACAATATGATGTACTCTTTTACACTTATTTTATACTACACATATTATACTTTAACAGCAGCACATTTGTCAGTGGGCAACAAGGTGGTGCAGTTGGTAGCACTGTTGCCTCGCAGCCAGAAGGTTCACATCTCAGTGGGGGCACCGGGATCTTTCTGCGTGGAGTTTCCTTGTTCTCCCCGTGCAGCGTGGGTTCTCTCCGGGTTCTCCGGCTTCCTCCCACACAGTCCAAAAACAGGTTAAGGTTATTTGGTGATTCTAAATTGTCTGTAGGTGTGAATGTGACTGTGCCTGGCGACCTGTCCAGGCTGTCCCCTGCCTTCACCCTAAGTCGGTGGGGATAGGCTCCACCCCCACGACCCTAAGCGGTGTAGCCTATAGATGATGGATGGATGGATGGATGGATGGATGGATGGATGGACATTTGTCATTACCTGAATCCGTTTATTTTAGTTCATTAATACAAAAACACACGCCTAGTTATAAACCCCAAGAAGAACTAGATATTTCATGGCGTGACCAATCACGATGCATGCCAACCGCCAAATCAATAGAAAAAGAAGCAGCAGCCGCTGCAGCAGCAGCAAGGCTAGCCTAGTAGCTAATGGAGCCAGGCTTGACGAGCTAGTTAAAAGCTTCACAAAACTACAGATATTTTCCCCTCTGCTGCCCTCTCAGTTACAACAGTCAGACTATCCATCACTGCGATCACAGGACACGTTCTGGTCGCTGTTCTCCTGCATGTGTCCTTCTTCAAATTGTGTTCCAGGACACGAAAGAATAGATTAAGTTTTGTGACTATTTCACAAATTGCCTTGAGACTGGGTTGGTTTGACAGAGAGGCAGAGAGAGAGAGTGGGGTTCAGCTGTCTAATTTGATTTGATTTGACCCATTTTAAATAGCAAATGAATTTTAAAAAATCAGCAATGTTGAGACAGAAATAAATCAGTGTATGGGAAACGCTGCCCTCATACCTCTGCACTCTTTTTCAAACATTATCGGAAACCTCCAGGAATTTAGTCAGTTCTTGGACTGATAGTGGCCAGTTGGAAAATGTTGGCATAATGTCCAATCCTACAATTAATCTTTAAAGTTTAGGCAGTTGTTGTGTATCAGGTGAAAATCTAGAAGGGCTGTTGAGACCTCGAGACTACAGTGTACTTAATTCAGTCTAACATTTTAATTACATCTTGACAAAAGCTACAAGAATAAGAAGATACAGAAATACTGAGGGTCATGTTCATACTTTTGCATCCTCATTTAGATCTTTTGGATATTTTTATTATTTTTTTTTCCACACAAATCAGGCCATAAGGACAGGGAGAGAGAGGAGCACATGTGTGACAGAGGGTGTGTAGGTTTTCAGGAAGGAGGTGGTGGGGAGTGGATGAGACCACTGGAGGAGGTCTGTGCTTAACAGCATGGCTCTAATTAAAAGGGCCTCACAGTTGGGCGCCAGGCAGGCTTCTCATAAAGAGACTCACACTCTGGCAGGGAGGTGGGAGAGACCAGGTGTGTGTGTGTGTGTGTGTGTGTGTGTGAGAGAGAGGGAGAGCATGTGTTTGTGTGTGTGGCTAACCACAGGTGTCTCTGAAGGGAAGGCAGGAAGACAAAGTGGAGGAGAGTATCCTAACAGAGTGCATGTGCATGTTAGTGTAATTGGATATACTGCCTTAGTGTACACATACAGACACATACATGTGGAGAGACAATAAGCGTGCTTAAGTAATTACATGTAGCAAAAACAGAAAGGGGTAGAGAGCAAGCGGGAAACGTGCTTTATGTCAGGGAGAAAATATTCTGGCCCTTTAGTTAGAAAAATAACAAATAACACAAATAATTTACATTTTAAAGCTTAATATATATGTGGACGCAATATCTGTAAGTAATTATAAATATTTAGGGAAGGAAGAATGGAGGGAAAGTACAGAGACTCATAAAATGGAAACACTCAAGTAAATGAATGACCAATATGAAATAATTTAGGTAAAGTACAATAGTTCTACCTCTGCCTCAAACACTCCTCTCTTCCCCTCACTGGTTCCTCTCTGCCAGTGTCCCCAGCCCCCGTACCCCCTAATGGATTAGCAAGAGGCTGATGGACAGCACACACACACACACACACACACACACACACACACACACACACACACACACACACACAACTACCTGGAGCCCATTCACACTTTGTAGCTTTTCCATCACAATCTTTGTGTGTAATCAATAACAACATTTCAGCTTAACACAGCTCGCCCCAATGAGGGCTGCAGCTGCAGTCACATCACATTACACACACAGACACACACATGCACATCCACATGAGATTGCGAGCAGACAGGTAAAACAATAGGCTTATGGCCAGCAGTAGTTTATTAAACCTCCAACCCTTACACCAGGCATCATCTGACTGCTCATGCTTACTGAAGTCTAACCTTTGCTGTAGGTCAGTGATCTCATTTTCCATGTGTTCATCCAGCCTAGCAGTGTTCGGTCTATTGGCTAGTCGCAGCACAGTACCACTTCAACCCGGTGAAAGTCGGACATCAGCAAAGAGGTACGCCAGGTGGAAGAAAATGTGTCAAGGTCAGACAGCACAGCAGAAAGTAAGACTGGAAGAATGTGTAGACAAGGTTGAGACAAAGACGTAACCTGCTGAGGATGCTCCTGAGCTGAACAAGGGCTAAAGCTGTTAGATTCCTATCGATCTGGGTCCCACTGGCTTACTAGTCTACATCTGTACGTAGGTATACAGGAATTGAATTCCAATTACACACTTCCGCTGAAATCACGCCGAGTCTTTGGCTAATCTTTCCTTGGAAATCCCAGGCTGTGGGGGGGATTCAAAGCCCTGCTGAGGTAAGGTGAGAGAATCACTCTTCCACACATCACAAAACACTCATTTTGCTCATTTCTTTTTCAATTAGCCAACTAGACATAGCCATGACCGAGAGCAATATCAGTTTGCACCATTTAGTCATGCTTTTAATGCACAAAGAGGGCTCATCTTTGATGATGGATCAATGCTATTTTCCAAGCTGTTACCATGTCCATTATTGTTTCAATTACCACCACTCAGATAATGGTTATCCCCGTCTCATCTTATCCAATTGGAGCATGATACATGCACCTCTGAATCAGCTCCAGTATGCTTGTCACAGGTTTAAAGGAAAGAGTCATCTCATGTTATGTTCACTGCTACATCACACTGATGGCTTCGATGGGCAGCCAGATTTTAATTATTTTCAAATTAGATTCCACATTGTTCAGGGTCCACAAGTGTGAGTCGTGACAAATGATCCCCGTGGCCTGCTGTAGCATAGGTTTTAATCCATCCAGAATATACAGAAATAAAACTTTTTATCACAAGCTTTGGCTGGACAGGGGGTCATGCATAACTCAGCACTGCCTACAGACTCAGACCACAGAGCAACAGCAAATCTACATTCTGAATTCAAGTGCACTCCAAGAGGCTGCAGCTGCTAAGGCTTCAATAATATAGAGGTTCACCATGAAATCTTGGCATTCTCATGGACGAGGCATGCCCAACACACCATTTCCTCTCTATTTTCTCCCAAGAGATATTGTAGTCAGGGATTATGGGATAACAAAAGAAAACTACTGTGGCGCAGCACACACTGGTTCTGTCACTTGCAAGTTAAAGGTTTTAAAAATAAATACTAACGTGATTATAAACTGCTGCAACTGTAGCTGCAGCCTGACTTCTGTAGAAGATGTAAAATATATAATGTAGGGAAATTAAAAGAAATCAAAGCTTTTAACAGCGCACACAGAGGACCCGCCCTTTACCCACTCTGCATGTCTGTGTCTCTCCCTGGCTGGGAGGAGAGTGTCAGTGCTGTCAGGTGTGAGTCAATGCTGTCAGATGCGATCTCATTACACCAGCTTACCTCAAGGTTAGCAGTGGGCTGCTGGCTAGGCACAAAATCGATCTGCACCAGGGACAGGCGTTAAAGGCCACCGCAGTGCGCACACCCGGACACACGCCAAACAAGCACTGCGCTTTGAAATGCAAAGGCCCACTAATACAGGCGTGGGCACGTAACATACATACACAAAGCTTGGAGAACGCTCTATAGAGTATAAGCCCTTGTGAAATGGTGCAGATTAACATATTAATATATTGCAGCGAATCACGATGTCTTTACACTTTTTAATGCAACAACGCTTCACTGGGAACCATATCTGGTTCGTCTTCTGTAATCTTTTTTTGCTTTTTTTTTTTTTTTTTTTATACAGATACTGAAAACTCCCTTATCATCCTGACAAAACAAACACATTTTGAATCATTTCTAGCACTTCAAACATGGTCCCGAAACACCAAGGGAAAAACTTGTACAAATATCTCACATCATACATATTATCTGACGTTACCTGTGGCCCACAGGTTACGTCAGATAATAACATCCTTGACAGCAAAGTCCTCTAATGATGTTGTCTCTTGTTATATAAAGTAAAAAGAAAAGTTGACTCAGATCTGGTAGCAGGGAAGCCGTCTTCTAAGATGCAACTTGTTTGACAGAAATCCAATAAACATTGACAAGTTTTCGTATCTTTCAATCCGTGACATCATCAAAGTTTCACTCTGAGTTCAAAGGAGATGTCCACCTCTACATGTGTTCATCTGGAAATGTCAGAATTCGTCAGATCTGAGCGTAGAAACTTCAAATTAATGGCAGTGACAAGCAACAAGTAAACAACAGGGAATATTTTAATTCCTACTCAGGGTGGTTTGTGATTTCAGTAGCAGAAAGTACTAACGAAGAAATTAATATTAATAGGAAACAGCTTGGCTCCTGTACCTTTGCTCTGGTAGCAGGTGTCCCTACGTGGGGGATACCGGCGCTGCGCTACGGCTAGCCGCCATCCCTTTCTCTCATTTACACATATTAATGGGTATGGAGAGCATATGTTTAAGTTGACTTTTGTTTTTGTTTTTTAATATTTACTTTCCTCTGGAAAAAGAGGTTATTGAATAAAACATAGAGCACAGCTTGGACACAGTGTGGCTACTCTGTTTCATTAACACCTCCGCTGTGCAAGCCTGGATGCACAAATAGTTTATTTATCCTCATATTACAATCTAAATACTGTACATAAACAGATTAGTGCAATATTGGGTTGATGCCCTGTGATGACATCTTGTAGGATCCATAAAATCAGGCGAGGGAAATTGGAGGAGTTTGCTAATGGATGACTTTCTAGGTGTTGCTTTTTGTTAAATTTAATTTGATCTTTATTTTATTCCCTGCTGGCCGTGTTGTTTGTGAATATAAAGTAAGTAGAGTCGCTCCATTGACTGAATCGTGGTTTTTCTGCTACTGAGTTTAGCGCGATGAAAATATTATGATTAATGCATTCTAGAGGACACTTCTAGAGGACTAAAAGATTGCCTTAATCTCTTAATAGTGACAATATTATTTAGCATTTAGAAGCATGTAATGAAAGGAATTGCCACTCCTGCCTCAAGGCCAGCGAAAGAACATCAACTATTTAACTATAGTTTTGGGAAATGCCACAGTTAGTCAGCATAAGCATGATGCCAATGCTGAAAATGTGCCGACATCCATGTTTTTAACCAGCACGTTTCTTTTTTTCTTGTTTTACTTCAATATAATAAATGTTTTTCTTCAGTATTGTGTAATTGTCAGTTCTTTTTGACTGTAGTCACTGGTCAGCTGCACTCAGTGGTCCAGTGTTGGACAGTACGGCTCGGTTCAGTTTAAAAGTTTCTAATGTTTTGAACGAATGGGAGTACTATTTATGACAAAGTACAAAGGTTTGGTTTGTGCACTGTGTATATTTTGGATGGCAGCACAACACAATGAGACTCTTTTACTTCTGTTTGCGTCTCTCTGTGCTCACATATATTGTATTTTAAAACAGACAAATTCCTAACTAAGCTGTCATGTACATATTTTTGTCTGTTTGTTTCTGTTGTCAGACAACAGAACAAGTATGAAATAGTGACGGACACGCACCTGATTAAGACTATACGTTAACTAGCAGCTGCCTTGCTGCTCTGTGCCACTGAAGTCCTGATTTTAAAACCATTGTTCCACAAACTCACCAAACACAAGTTAAAGATGATGGCTGTGCTCTAAATTCAGCTGTATTTTCCTAAAATTTGAAGTTTCTAACAAAATCAGAGAGAAATTAAACAATCAGAAAAAATAAGTTGCTTTGGATGCTGTGTAAAATGTCCACGTTGCATCAAACCTTTTGACTTTGTTAAGGTACAAGTTACTTAAAAAATAAGCCCTCTTTTTTTAAAAATGTATTTTAATAATTGATGAAATGATCATTTTGCTTTGCAATTAGTGAAGAAATGTATTGTTTAATCAAATATTCAGTAAAATAGTGATCGATTAATCGATAGAAAAACACTTGTGAGTGGCAGCCCTCGGTAGTATTACGTGATGAATGTTTTCTTTTGGGCAATAAACAGAATTAATCACAGAAAAGAGTTCAAATGAACAGATCAAGAAGGTGTTATCAAACAAGTCAATGTCAGGTCTCACAAGACATCTAAAAAATATGAAGAAATGGATGAAACAGTCTGCGGAAGGTGGAATGACCTCAGCAACAAAGTGAGGAATGGAATCAGAGGAATCATTCTCATAAAGACAGCACTTGTCCAGAAAGAAGCTCATGTGGGCTTCAGGTGGAAAAGCTGACAATAGAGAGAAAACGAAAAGAGAAGAATAGAGAGGAAGAGTGACAGCGAGAGAGGAGGTCGGGCGGCGCAGCGAATTCAAAGAGCACTTCCATTTGTCCTCTTCAGTCGGCACAAGACGACCATTTGAAGTGACATACTAATTTAAGCCAGTGACAAATCAAAGTCTATCATTGATATTACCTTAAAGTGTGGTTAGGATCCTCTCTGCACTTCACATTTTTGCAAGTCATTGAAGGGAATGTGATTGTAGTTTAAACATCAAAAGAAAAAGGTGTGTTTTAGCTCCTCAGACGCACTGTATTATCTGCCCGCACCTAAAACAGTGTCATTACCGCACCGTGTGAAAACAACGGCACACATACACACACACACACACACACGCACACACCTACACACACACACACACACACACACACACGTACGTTTATGCCCATACACAGTGATGGGCTATGTGCCTGGCTAATAAAATCACTTTAGTCTTCATAACTACTTTAGCCTTGGAAGCTGCCATCAATGGAAGGACAAACGCACACACACACACACACTCATGCACAGGAACGAACAGTGAGCAGTCCAGCCCTTCCATTAGCCTAATGAAGTGGCTCCCTAAGATGGATGACATGACATCACCTCCACCACCAATCACAATATCACCCCTAAAAAACCTTCCACTAAAAGCCCCACCCCATCCCCTGATTCACCGCCCCCTGCCCCCCCCCCAAAAGCTTACTGCACCAAATGGACGATGAGCATTCCAGGGCCCATTCAGCCCACTCACAACACTTTTATTGGTCTAGTTATTTATCTCTTTAATGCAATTGGCTGGAGTGGATGCCTATGGATGTAGAGAGCTAGTAAATCACAGCGGGCTTGGGTAGCGGCATGATTAAAAGAACTTTGGCTCAACAATGACAATGGCACCAAGCGGACGGTATGACGCCCATTCAGAGCAGAAACAAGGAGGGAGAGGCGACAAGAAGCTCGAGGGCAGCAGATACTGCAGGACACTGATGAGGAAGAATGAGAGCATGTCCACACAAATACATAAATATGAAAATACATTTTCCGTTTTGACAGAAAATCAAGTTCTTCCGCCACTGAAAAATGAACAGGCTCTCTATTAAGTAGATAAATATGTCAAAGAGAGCTTTTCAGGATGCTGACGTGATATACAGATCTGTCATGTGATATCAGCTGTTGCCCAGTGATAAAGGTTTAGCAACCTTGACCTGCTGGTGCTCTCAGGTTGTCACGCTTGCTCTGGTGACAAACAGCACTTTGAAAATGTCCAGAAATGCTGTCAAGCTCATGATTCAAATTCCCTTTCACATAAAGGTGGAGTACACAAGTCAGATTCAAAACACTTTTTGCTCAATTCAGCTAATATCCCCTCGCCGTCTGCTAGCTGTCCACAGCCTGGCTCTGCAAATGGGAAACAAATTTAATGGCTTGGACCAATCCATACTTCACTAATCCTGGGCAGGTCTGTGCTCTTGCATGGATGATGGGGAGAGAATGGAGGGAAAGCTGGTTGGGGGAAGAAAGACGCAAGAGGGACAGTAAATCTGGACATTTAAATATGCTAAGTCGCTACATATCAACAATCTTTGTCCAGAATCACAGACTCCATCTTTAAAGAGATTTATGCTTTTCTAACATTTCAGGCATCAAATTTCAACACTAAACTATCTCAAAAATGATATTATGGACGCATGTGTCTGTGTAGATCTTTACTCATCCAGGTCATGGTAATCCAAAGAGTTTCAGTAGATGACACAGTAGAAGACTTCTCTTTTCACTTCTGCAACTAAAGAACCAATAAGAGAAGTCCAGCTGCCTTTGATAAAAGCTCTTAGGATTACTATAGTGAGAAAACAATGTTTTTTACATTATTGTAGGCATGACTGAAAATGCTTCCTGGTTGTGCAGACATAGTCTAGTCCCCCTTCTCTGCTCTTCACCTGCTAACTCCCAGAAGGACAAAGAAAAGTGTTTATGGTGGAAGGATGCAGGTACAGGCATCCATAAACAGTCAGTGTTTTATGGGCAGCGGCGAGGCCCAGGGGTCTGTCAAGGTTTACGAGCGCTCAGGCCCCTTTAAAGGAGGAGTGTTTAAGTGTGGTATTTACATAAAACAGGCCAAGGTGTCTGTCTTAAGCAGACCTCACCTCAGTACGGACATGTTCAACGTGTTTCACAGGTTGATAATCAGAGACCGACATGTCAACCAGAGTAAAAACTTCTCTGTTTGTGGATCTGAATTCTAATTATACATCCTGTTAAGACAAATACTGTGATGCAATGCAACATTTTTAGTTACATTTTGTTCTATACCTTAGCAGATGTCCATACAGTACATCTCCAAAGCCTATATTCTATTAAAAGCATAAACTGTGATCCCGTATCTCTTTGTAGCACAAGCACATGCTATTAAGCACACACAGTCTCACTCAGTTCCAATGTCAATTTGGCCTCTATCATCATTGGACTTTCCACTGGCCAGCACTTTGTGCCTTCTGCCAGCGCTGTCCCTTTTTTCGCCAGCTTTTATTTATTTATTTTCGCTCCTCTTACTCCACAGAAAAAAAAAGGGGGGGATGTGACTAATGAAAACACAATAATTGCGATGGAAAACAGGCTTAACAGCACAACTGCCCAACAGGACTGTGCACATGTTTGTGTGCAGGCGAAGGTTTGTATTTGTGTGTATCACCTCTACAGTATGTTTACTTATTATTAGCAGATGTCCCTGCCCACCAGGCAAGGTGCCGTCCAAACAGAAACAGAAGGGAGAGTTGAGGAGGGATGGGAGGATGCAGAGAGGGTGGAGGGTTGAGGGGTACCGAGATGTGCTGGGACAGCAGTACCACCCCGATGTGAGTCATAGGACACAATGTCAGCAGCCATCCAACATCACACACTGACTTATTACACTGGAGGAGAGGAGGCGACAACAGTAGCCATGATCAAGGAGAATGGAAAAGGCACATCAGTGATGGACAGACAGACAGGATGCAGTCAGCATCAGCAGTTATGGTGGTGGCACAAGTTTAACTCTACATCCTGCAGTGATGGTGGCACAACTACATTTAAATGTTCACAAATGTAACTACAAGAGAGCAAATATTTTCATGCCAAGCTTTTACTTTTTTTTTTCTAAAGTGATTGCTGACATACACATTTTAAGAGGAGACAGGAAATATGACCATGTAGGGTAAAGGAGGTGGTCAGGGTGGATGGATGGGTCAAGAAAATGGATGAATCTTACACAGGAGACTGTCCTTCATTTCTTTTCTTAGTGCCTGTCAATATTGCTTTCTTTGAATGCCAAATATCATTTTCTATAACTGCCACCAGGTGCCTAAATATATTCAAACATTTTTGGCTCTGCCAGTAAAAGTTGTTGAATTGGAGCAACTTCAGTACAACCTTCAAATGATGCACTGAAGTTGCATCAGTTTGGAAAAATTGGAAATATAAATCTTAANGCATCAGTTTGGAAAAATTGGAAATATAAATCTTAATTGCACATCTTGCAGTTAAAGCAGGTGTGTTTAACAACATTTGAACAGAGATTTGTTAAACTGTCTTGTTAAGATGCTTGTGGTTTTGTTTCTAGACTCAGGATTCAAACAATACACAAAGTGAATTTTTAGCAGTTCACTTAAAGACCCAGATGTAAGACATTTTTTATGGTATTTAAACAAACATTAAATACACAACATAACGCACAACAGACTTTGGTTGAGATCAGGCTGGTTTGAGGGTCTGAATGGACATACCGACACAAATAAGGTACTGGGCTGATTTAGTAAATCATCTAACTGTTGCCATCCATTCAGAGTCAGTGTCACACTTCACATTTATTCAAATGAACAATTATACTGAGTTAACTTAAACCAGACTGTACACACAGTGGGACCTCTATTAACTTCTTCTATAGATTCAGTAATGGCATACTGATGCCACAGTGTGCAACACCCACTAACAGAGAGCCTAATTATCACAGCTTCTTCAAAAAAGAAAAAAAAAAAAATCACCACCTGGTGTGTTGATAGAGGAGACAATTTCACAAGACATGCCATAACTGTCTCAGGTGGGAAGCAAAATGAATTTCCATGATGCAGCTGATTTTCAGAAAAGATGCTTGTGTTTATTTAATTATGCAATCATCTTACATCCTGTCCCTGCTGAGACTGTTCACATGCTGGAGCACTAAATGATAGAAACATACAACTTATAGCATTTAGTTTTGACACCTTTGTGTCGGATTTTGCTTGAAGATTTGCTGAACTTTACAACAAAAATACTCTTTTTTTGTTATATCTTGACATCTTAAATCTGTCTCTAAAGGTTAGGAGGCTGTGTGTGTTTGGATATTTGCGCATATGTATGCGTGATAGTGTGTTTGATTTGATTAGGGCTCTGAGATTCGAATTATTTCAGTGTTTTGTACTCCCACAACAGACACCTTCATGTCACATCCATACATCACCACGCAATTTCAACACAATAAACATCCCCAGATAAGCACTGTATTTGTCAGGGGATATGTTGGCAGGTTTTATTCATAAGATGTGTGCATGCATTGCATGTACAACATGACTAGCTGAAGCTTCTGGGTTTTTCCCATTAGAAGCTGATGTTTGTGTCCATGTAGTACCTGGGCTAAGCACTGTCCCCTGGCCAAGTGGAGAGCAGAACCATTAGGTCTGCAGAGAAGCGACCATTTATTTGGCTCTTTTCTGGCTGTGGCTGTATTATCTGCCATGATGCTATTTGTCTGAGACCAGCCAAGCCGCCAATGTGTCCGGATGGGGAGGGTGAAGTGGGGGGGGGGGGGGGGGGGGAGGGGGGGGGGGGGGGGAGATGAATGATGGGCTCCGAGACACGGCCAGTTTTGCTTCGCTGACAAACTGGGGCATGGGCTGGAGGGATGAGGAGAAAGAAAACAAAGAGAAAGAGCTGGGGTGGAGGAAGGGGCAGGGAATGAGCGCGTATGGGACACACTGCGGTAGTCGGTCCGCCAGAGGACACAATTTACGGCACCTGTTGGATGTGATTGATCAGAGGAGGAGGCGAGCGGGTAATGGTCTGTGGTACGCTGTGTGACACGGGATGAAGTGATGGGATAGAGGAGAGGGTTAAACCAGACACAGAGAGAAAAATGGAGTGTGTGAGGGAATGAGAGGGATATAGGTGAAGGAGGATAATAAAGACAGAGTGCAGGGAAGGAGGAAAAAGAAAGAGAAAGGGACCGAGATATATAAGACGTAGTAAGAGAGTAGGAGATGAATAAAGAGAAAAGGTCATTGGCGCAGGAATGTGTGAGGAAAAGAGACAGAGGGAATATATATTTGTCCCCTGATGGGAGAGTGTTAGGAGTCCATCTGGGGAGAAATGAGATCAGTAGCTGACTTGGTGGTAGAGGAAGACTTTGCTGCCCTGAAGCTTACACACCGACTCAACACCCTCTCCTCCGTCTCCCTGCTTCACTCTCTGGTCTCACACATCCTGCAGCGCATATAATCTGCTGGACAATTCTGTGCATGCGTTCAGGTTTGTGTTTGTGTGCGCACCTGGACACCCGCAAAGTCTTATTACCCAGCCTCCTGTCCCACTGCACCTCTCCATCAAACGACTCGGGCAGTCTCTCCCGCTTGCCTCTCCTCACTATCTTTTTCTCGCCGTCCCAGCTGAGACCACAGAGGAACCTCCTCACAGAATCACCCACTAAATCATCTGTCCACCAAACACTCTTACTGTAAGCTTTCATTTCCAATCAAAACACACACAGAACAGAGGCGGTGCACGTATACGTGTACATGTTTGGTCTGTTTTATCTGCACTTATCAACACAAATGCATTTGCACTTATTTATCTAAAAAGTACACAATTCAGAGTTAGAAACTGTAAAAGCAAAACAAATTGTCAGATTTCCAACATCCTTATGGTCCTTGAACTAATCATCTTTAACATACTGTCAGAAAAACTGTCCAAATCTGAGGAGAAAATCATGTTTAAAATCACTTCATTAGACATTTAAATATTCTCTAAAAAATAAACACTTTAAACAAGATTCTGTTTAAAAAAAAAAAAACGTGGTCATGAGTGCAACTAAGAGACCAAACTGACTCAGCTGTGATCAATCATCACATGAAGAAAAAATAAATAAAAAAACTCAGTGACTTTTAGTTGCAGGTTGTGTTCACACAGAACAGACAGTAGACAGGTATGGTACTGACACCTGGTCAAGAAACTCAATGCAACATGTTCAAACACAGCACACAGAGGAAGAAGCTGCCAGATACATTCAGCATGGTGAAACTTCACTAACACCTAAAATAAATTCAACTTTTGCTTTATTTTTTGGCTGTTAGGGACAGACAGGATGGAGAACAAGGAAGACACGGGAGACAGAATCAGCTTTAATAGTTTATTTTACAAAAATGAGAATCAAACAAACACGGTATCAAAAGCACAACCAGAACCAGGAACACCTGGAAACTGATCATTTAATAAACAAATGTAAACGCAAAGAGCTAAATGCTGCGTGAACTGACAGCCAAGAAACAGATGCAGACACTGGCTGGTGAGCGAACCGGTAGAGACCCGCTGACGGGCCAGACAGTCGGAGCCACGGATCAACACTGAGGAGGCAACACAACATCTACAACAAGCTGGAACAACACAAGGCTGCGATTAGCGCAACAACTACTGACGGGGAGACAAACTTAGCTCAGTACGGAGAGCGAGTGTGAGGAAGCATCGGCTGGCGACGGAGGGAACCGGAGCGCAGCTGAACGGTGGAGGGAGGGCAGACAGGTGCGCTGCCGGATCCGGCTGCAGATCGCAGGAGGAGGAGGTGGGAGACGGTCGGTGAGGTGGGAGGTGGCCGGTGAGGTGGGAGGTGAGGTGGGAGATGGCCGGTGAGGTGGGAGACGGCCGGTGAGGTGGGAGGTGGCCGGTGAGGTGGGAGACGGCCGGTGAGGTGGGAGGTGGCCGGTGAGGTGGGAGACGGCCGGTGAGGTGGGAGGTGAGGTGGGAGATGGCCGGTGAGGTGGGAGACGGCCGGTGAGGTGGGAGACGGCCGGTGAGGTGGGAGGTGGCCGGTGAGCGGAGAAGCGTCGGGACTGGGAGCGGTCGACAGAAGATCCGATGCGTGGTACGACGGTGTGGCGTCTGAGCATAGTCTGACCGCTGCTGAAATCCTGGCTGACAGAAAAGTTACAGCTGGATCGGTCCAATCCCGAAGCATCAGTGTGCTGATTAGTAACCAGGTACACACACCTGTCTGCGGCTCCACCGCCAGGCGCGCTGAGGCCCGCCGGAGAGAGAGAGAGAGAGAGAGAAACAGAGCGAGAGCCGGAGAGAGGCAGGAAAACAGCTGCCACGAACTGGTACCAGAGAGGGCATGACAGTGGCAATACTACTGTGTCATACTGCACAGAGGACATTTCTGAGTTTCCTCTACTGCTAGTCGTGATTGTGCTGTTTCCATAGACGTGCAAGACTTTGCATTGCAGTAAAAAAATAAGAAGAAGAAGAAAAGAAAAAGTAAACAAATGAGCCGCAGTGAGTGAAGCAGTGACAGGAGAAACACCTAAAACCTGCCTGGGGTTGAGAGGGTAAAAGCAAAATGTGTAAACTGATTGCTAGGAAACATTGAAAGCATGATTTAATATAAGCAATTTAACAGAAAATCACAGTAGTCTCACAAGATACAACATATTACCAAAAGTAATAGTTTCAGCAGTCAAACAATATATTCAACTTGAGTGACAATCCTTAATAAATGTAGAGGATGTTTCATTAACATATAAAAATATGTTTCAATGTTAGTAGTATTGATGTATGTAGCTTAGTGTGTGTAGGAAATATGTATTAATTACTATTATCAGTAAGCCTAAAATGCAAACTGACTATATACGTGCAGCTTTTACTTGGTAGTCAGTAGGTTAAGAATGAATATTTTGAATCTGTCCCTAAGAAATCGTTTGTGATGTGTAGCCTTATTTAATTCATGATGTGTTAGTTAAGAAGTTGGATCTTGTGTGACGCAGCCTTCAAGTCTGTGCACCACTGTGCACATGATCACCGTTTGTCCCACACACCGATTGGCCCATAAGCCGCAGGGCGAGCTAATGTTGTTCTCAAAACCGATAAAACATGCTACTCCACCCGGCCACCCAACACACACACTTACATAGAGTACAACACAGCACTGATCTTTTCTTCCCAAGAAATCAGAGGAAGGACAGAAACAGGTCCAGGCCCCGGCGCTGGTGACGGAGTGCGCCAGAGGGAAACTAGACAAGGGAGGAGAGGGAGGTGAGCCATACGGGAGGAAGATTAGAGTGCCTGGAGGCTGCCGAGGAGGAGAAGGAGGAAGAAAAGGAAGAAGAGAGATGAAACACGCGAGGAGCACAGCAGAGGAGTAAGCTAGTGGTTAATAGTATCTGACTGAGCTTACACTGCCGCTGGGCTTACCTGATTACAGCATAGTGCTGGAGGACAATAAAAAGACGTGCGCACATAGATTGTCATGCGCCCGCACAAAAACAGTGTGTTCACACCGAGAGCCCGGGTGTCCAACAGGCCGCAGCAGCTGCAACATTCAGGATAGATTCGTACATCAGAGTGGACTGTTTATACCTGCAAGTACTTCAGTGTTGAGTCAGGTGTGTGTGTGTGTGCACATTACATTGGAGAGGAAGAAATACATCAGATGTATTAGTGAGCTCACCAAAGCTATTCCTCCCCCTCACTCTTCTCTGGATCCAGAGCAATCAACCATAGGCTCATATAATACACCCTCTCGCCTCGCTCAAACTTTCCTCTTGATCTATGTTTCATGCCTTGACTGGGGTGTACGAGACAAAGCTGGAGCGAGCAGCACTGCAGCACTCGTGCAAAGTCGCAGAATTATCCTTGCCGTACAGGACGAGCCGGAGAGAGAAGTTAATTAATCACCAGTGTCTCATTTTCTCTTTATAACACTCTCATTTACTCTATGGCTGGTTTTTGTATGTCACTCTTCCCTCACTGTCGTCTCTCGCTGCTGATCCGTCTGACTGTCCTGTGTTTGATGAGAGGAATCTGGTGGCTTTTTTCTTCTTCTCTTTCCTTTTTTTTTTTTTTTTTACTTTACATGGGGATGTCAGCCTTATTTATTTCTAAATGGACTGACCAATTCTAATAGCATCAAGCTGACTGGTTATTTTGTCACAAGGGCTGGAGTTACATGTGATATGCAGAGTCAAAGCAGCTGCTTTTCTTTCCACACAGGCTGCTCTTTTGGCTGAAGCTGGAATTAACTGATCAACAGAAAATTATTCAGCAAGTCTTTTGCTAAGTGATTAGTCATTTAAATACATTTTCAAGCAAAACACCACTCGATTTTATCATTCTAGTTACTTGAAAGTGAGGATTTTCTGCTTTAACAATTTTTTAAGAGAATTTTCTATGAGTTTAAGGCTTTTCGAAAAAAAGGAGGCATTTCACTTCATCACACTGGACTTTTTTAAAAGATGGTGATAAATATTTCTCGGTATTATCTTAAATTTAATAGTCTGAACAATCAATCAATTATTCAGGAAAATAAAAAGTAATGAAACTTCAACCCTAATTCCAGCTGTTCCAGTTTTTCTGAAAGCTTTGCCTGAACTGGTGAACAAATATAAATCACAGTGCACCGAGAATCAATTCCTTGTAAGCTATGATCTCAGGATTTGGTTCTTTATTCGTATTATCACACTTTTTAAAGTACACTACATCTTCAGAGAAAAAGAATTTGACTTCCTTGCCCAACAGAGAGGGACACGGTGGAGTCGATTAGTCATTTTTGGTGAAGATCATTTATATTAATAATAAGCGAGACTGCGCCTGCAGCTGTGCCTCAGCTCATGTCCCTGTGATGAATGCTTTATTGGTTGGTGCCCAATCTTTCTTGAATATTCATTATTGGTACACATATATAGATTTTATGCAGTCATGGGTTTCATATAGTAATTCCTTTTAATTTATACATGAAAAAATAATAAAATGCCAAGAAATGCTACCATAGTTATATGACGCTTATCACATGAGAGCTACATGTTACATCGGATTCTGGCCTTTTTGTGAGTTATTTGGATTATAACACACTCCAAACTTCAGCATATGAACTTCCTTCAAACTACATCCACTTCAATCTGGGAAATTACGACACAACCCACGGACCTCCTCCTGCGGAGTCGCAGCTGGATATGGGTGTGAGTCAGAGGGAGGCAGATGTAGGGAGCAAAGTAGGAGTAAGAGGTGGAGATGAGCCAGTCAAAAGTTATGAAATATGCCCCTTGAATAATCGCCGCCCAAATCAATTTGTTCAACGTCCAAGAGAAGCGGGTGGACTACAGAGGAATGTGTGGAGTGGGCGGTCGCTCGGCGCATCCAAGTCCATATCTCAGACAAACACACAACAGCCAGAGAGAGCGCCTGGGTGCAGAGAGAGATGGCCAGGAGGGACGGGACTGAGGAGAGGAACACACACTCACACAGCTTTCTCATTCTTTTCTTTCTTTCATTCTTTTCTTCCTGTTTGATAGTGCAATGCACATAAATTTCCATATTTCTGGAATCATTGAGTGCTTCTAACTTCATTCAGGCTTCATACATTTTTAACAATAACTACTTGATTCACACTGGGTATGCTATATGGCCAAAAGTATACGGACAGCAGAACAACGCGCATAAGATTTTATGATGACCAGTGCCACTCTCATATCCTTCTGGTAGCGGATGGGTAGCTTAGTTTGCATAAAGACTGGAAACAGAAGGAAACAGCTAGCCTAGCTTTGTCTAAAGGTAGAAAAATAAATCCACACATCAGCACCTCTACAGTGCTCTAATGAACACATTTATGTTGTTGGCTTAATCTGTGCAAAAATTAGTATGTAAAAATAAACAACACACACCATCTGTAGCTCATTTAGGATGTTATCAAACCATTCAATAAGCGTCATCATTGCGCATCACTTCTGTACAGACGCACCAGCAGGACCCTCCTCCACCTTCTTAAGGCACCAAATAAAGCTCCATTTTGTATGTTTAGCAACTCCACCAGAGATTTTACATGCACTTGTTCACACCGTCACAACCACATCAAAACATAACTACAATATCGGATCTACTACCTGCTCATCAATGATTAGAAAGGATGACATCGCTCCTTCTGGTGTCCTAGAAGGTGAAGCAGGTCATTTAACAGCCAGTTATTAGGCTGATAACATCCGAATCAGGTGCTGATGTAAAGGAACAAATTGTAATTTTTGCATATTTTTTGTACACACTAAACAAAAACACACGATAGAACCTGTCAGTCAGTTCATTCTCCATGTAGCGATATTAAAGAGACGTCTGCCTTTTTATCTAACTCTCAACAAGAAAACAAAGAAGCATATTTCCCTCAATGACAACTGATTCCTTTAATATGTTGCAACAAGGAAAATAACTTTATTTGCTATTTGCCTTATCCTGTCATGTTTTAGTTTTCTCTCAAAACAGCACGACAATAAAAGCTTCATTGGACTGGACTGAAGTGAGACTTAGAGAGATGCAGTGCAGTACAAGAGTAGAAAAGGCCTGCAGGCAACAACTGGCCCACTGTGCCCTGCTCAATAAAGGTAGTCATTTTATGACCCCGCCTCTCGGCATTTTGATTTTAATACTCTTCTTCTGTCTACCTCTTTCCCGGTGTCTCTCTCACTTCCACTTTCAGTGTTTGCTTTGTCACGAAAAGATCTGTATTTTCCCTTCACTTGTATTGAATTATGTGAATTCCTATCCTGTCTCGTCTCCCAGAACACTGTGCCTGTCTACTGTCTCTGTCTTTTCACATTTTTTTCCCTGAACACTGGAAAGAGAGTAGGCTTAAAGTAGGGGGGTTGGGAGGAGGAGGACAAACGCAGGCCTAACCAGATTAGCAAGTATCCTATTTCTTACACTGACAAATTAATTTCCGTACAAATTAAATGAAGGGGCCATCCCTTGATAATTCCCAAGGAAATTGAAGATGGTTTGGAAGAATAAAATAAAACAGCAACGCCCTCTACAAGAGATAAAAAAAAAATCTAATTACAAGCAGAGAAAAATAAAGGTAGGCTAATAAATTAGGGAGAAATAAAGCCAAATAGCCAGAATCCTATATGGCTTCTGAAACTGAATAATGTGGAAGAGAGAGGTTGCTGCCGAGGTGGATTTTAGTCCAACAAATTCAAAAGAGAGAGAGAGAGAGAAACACAGAAACAAAGACCAGCCTTGTCTATTACAGGATGTGCTATTTTCCTGCAGGCAATGGCAAGGCAAAGGTAAAATACAATAATAAAAGTGTGGAAGAGGGGCGGGGATGAGGATGGGGAAGGAGAGAAGAAAATAAACAGCACTCAGACGGAGACAAAAAAAAAAAAGAAGGATGGATAAAGAAGAGAAGAGTGTGAGTGGCAGGCGACGGCATGAGGCTGTCTGGTCTCAGGCTGCTCAGATCCACTGACATTTACAGAGTGGCCGATCGCTTCTTGCCATCCTCCCCTTGAAAAGTTCAAACACACACAGATCCACAGAGGAAATGCTACGCCATGTGGATTAACACACTCTTTCACATCTCTTTGCAGACCATCCCCTCCATCCTTGTGTGTTGCAGCTGTCACTCTGCCTGTTTGTGTGTCAGTCTGGTTTCATGTCTGTCTCCAACCTGTGTCTGCGTTTCCCACAACAAAAGGACCGATTCCCGGTCTGGTAAAACTTTCCCTGTGTGTGTGTGTGTGTGTGTGTGTGTGTGTGTGTGTGTGTGTGTGTGCAGCTGTATTGTGAGTGTGTGCGTGTCTGGGCTGGCAGACAAGTAGGAAGAGAGGTGTAGGAAGAAGGGTGGAGCTGCTGACCTAAAGCTGAGCAGTTGTCCAGCTTTTCACCACGTAACAGAACTCCTACTATGTCTCCCTAAAATCACGCTAAGCCATAACGAAACATTTTGTAAAACTGTAATGCAGTAGGAAAAGCTTCTGGTGTAAAGGAGCCACAAAGGAGAATCAGTCAACAACTGGACCCCAACTCCTGAAACTGGAGCTTGAGTTCGGTTTCATATAATTATTCTTTGACTTAAATTTTGTTCTCACTCTTTAGTTCAAAAATGTGGATAGCTTTAGGAAAAATGTCACGCTTTGCTTTACACTTTCACTACAACTAAATAGCTACTAACTGCTTCTTGTAAGCTTGGGTAAAATTAGGCACCAAAATTACTCATTTATTTTTAGGAAAATAGAATGATTTTGGTTAAAACACAACCCGGTCACAATACGTTTGATGTTTTTTCTCCATTTTCTGGGTTACTAGGGTGATGACTCATGCCATATCTAATATATGGTTGGTTTGCTGAAAAGAAGTGAAGCCATAAAATAAAAGGCAAAAATATATTGGTTACAAACATACACATGTCACAAATGAATTTAATGTTGCAGAAAATCCCTTAAAATGTAAACTGAGAATGCTTTTTTTTTATAGGAACATAATTGTAAGGAGACCACCTCAATGCCATGTACACTTCTACAATTCTACAGTTTCATTTAGCAGATGCTTTTATCCAAAGCGACGTACATCTGAGAGCAGATACAACACAAGCAAGGATCTAGTCAGGAAAAAAACTATCTAGATAAGTGTCATAGAACAAAGTGTGATAGAGCGTTGATGCCAATTGCAGGCTGTAGGGAGGTCATAGGACTTTCTTTTCTTTTTTTTCTTTTGTTTGTTTGTTTTCAGTCTGTCAAGTGCAAAGATGCTCAGCAAAGAGCTGGTCTTTAGTCTTAAAGACTGAGAGGGAGTCAGCAGATTGAACAGAGTTTGGTAACTTGCTCCATCACCTGGAAACCACAGAGGAGGAGAGTCATGTATCTCTCACTCTGTCATACAAACCCAGTCAATGCAACGTTACATTTCCTGCACAAATAAAGGGGATTTAATTTATTTATTTATTTATTGATTTATTTTTAATGTCAGTATTTTCTGTTGGATTAGATACGTAATGTGTCAGAAATACCTTCCTAATCAATGCACCTTTGCCATTAATTTTTACTAATTTACAGCTAACCAATCACATATTAGATGGGGCGGGACTTGTCAACCTGGTAACCTGGAAAATGGAGGGAGAGGCTTTAAACCTAATAACTTTAACCAATTTTATAACATGTAAACGTGATGTTTTTCTAAACCTAACCATGTAGTTCTGGTGCATAAACCGAACCAGAAACTGAGTAAAAACTGAAAGTGTATGCAGACAGGGAGCAAAACTTGGTCTATCATCCATCACAGGATGTGAACCCTGGTTCTCTGGGTGAAAGTCCGGTCATGGTTTATGGCTGGCTTTCAAACTGGCCGCCTTCCCCCTCACCAGTTGACAAATTACATTTATTTCGAAACAGAATTACATTCCCCTCGAAACGTAATTGCGAATGCAGTTTAGCTGTATAGGAACGTAAATTTGCGGAGACAGAGTTGCTTCATACTCACACAAACACACACAGACATGCACACAGACACACTAACATACGCTTGCTGAAGCTCCGTCTGGTTTGCTGGTTGGGAGGAGACCCTGAGCGTCTATCCTCTGACCTCGGTCATGTCTTTGTTTAGAGGAGAGGGAAACTAATGTCTGTTTTTTCTCACTTATCATTATCTTCTAGCTCTCTCTTGCGTTCCTTCTAGCTTACATTGTTACATTCCTTTCTGTCTATTGTAACGCTGTAATATACAAAAATGTAACAGTACAGACACAAAACAAGGGTGGAGAGCAGGACAAAACATGCAACAATGGTTTCCATCTAGTATTTGACCAAGAGTATACCTGTTAGACTTTGTCATGTCATGGTCAGCAGGCTGTGTTGCATGTCTCACAATCAGAAAACAAGACTGTTTCTGTTGGCCTGCTAAATGTGGAACAACTAACTCAAATTGAGAAGAGTCATAAAGTTGCCAAACTGACCAGTAATGTCAATGACATGCAGATTTTTGTAAAGTTTGCTAATAGCTACAATTATCTTTGTTAAGCTACTGGTCCTTCCAGGTCAAATGATGCAGCTACACATCAACTGAAACACAAAGGTTGTGTTATTTCCTGTTATGTAGAATCACTTTAGAAAATAGTGCAAACAGAAATCTGTTAATGCAAAACATATAACACCAATATGTATTAAGTGCTGAATAAGACGAAAAGTATATGAAAGTACCACATGGAGGCAACAAATCAAGAGCACTTTTCCCGCCTTTACTGATTATCTCTCCGGCTGTGGTGCTTGAACTTTCCCTGTCCCTCGTCTCTTTCACCCCACATGCACCCCAGAGAGAATCCGCCTGCAGAGATGATGGTCGGCCTGCCCTCTTCATCACCTCTTAATCAGAGTGTTGGCACTGACTGGCCAGAATTGGATCAACCTCAGTGACCCCTGCTGCTGCTTTCCTTCCAGAGGTCAGCCTCACATCACTGCACTGTCTCTAAGGCAGCGGCACGCTCTCTTAAATGAAATCTTATTTCTCCCTCTTCCTGCCTCTTTGTCTTTATCTCCCTCTGGCTTGGTGTATTAACCCAGGCGTGATCTTTCCCAGCTCAGCCTTGAGCTACTGGAGGTTCTTTTTTACCCAGCTTTATTCTGAGCGCTACGGGAGTTTTGCATAATATCAGATGTAAGTCTAGACAAAACTGCTTTTGTGCGTCAGTCGATATTAACAGCACCAATATCGATGGCGAATGATTAACAAAACAAGCTGTTCTTTTGACCACAGGTAGGACAGGCATGCAGGCACAGCTCCCTTGATTGGATTCGATTGCAGGACAGCTGTAGTGTAAACAACACTGATTGCACATTGTCTGCAGGAACTCTTACTTAGTGTCCAAGATTAGGGTTTGTATCACCCTCCAAGGCTTGGTGAACAATGAAAATCACAAAATGAATAAATAAATCCACCAGCTGCCAAGAATACCTTTTACTAACATGATTACATTTTAATATATGAAGGTGTGACCTGGACAATTTTTGAACTTGTTTTAATGCATATAATCAGTTAACTCAGTTCATAGTGTTTACTAATTTTAAGTGCATTTTGGAAACATGTCTCCTGACAGTGTCCCAAAACTCAGTTTTATATTGTTGTTCCATTTCTGTTACAATTTCCTGTTTAGATTGTCAACTTTACTGAGAGCATCACTTTAATGAGCTCAGAAGTTTTAAACATGTTTTACCATTTAATTGTTTCTACCCATTTTGAGCCAAATCCCCTCTACCAGGTTGGATTTTGCCTTTAATTTGAAAATTTACCATAAAATGGAATGTTATTTTTACCCAAAATTTTTACACTTGGATGCAGTTTATAGAGCGCCTAAAAAGAGAGCTAAGCTCACTCGTTAAAGGCTTGTGATTAGTTCAAAAAATATACCCTTTCGTTTTCTACACGCCAGGCCAAGAGTTTGGTGTAGGAGTTTTCCAGGGGCGGCATGACACAGAAGATGTCAAAAACACTTTGATGAGTATATGTTCATGTGTGATTTTGGTTCCACTTGGCCGACCACAGAACTGCAGACACACATAGACACACACAAGGCGTCAAAACACAGCAACGTAAATGTATGAATGTAATGTGTCGGTACATTGGTGTAGATCTCTGAAAAGTGAACTGTACAGGCAATGATGCCATGTTAACATGTCCATATGGTGATTTTTATATGCTGGTTGAGACAACATGAGTTTCATATGTAACATACATAAAGACCCAATCCTGTCTACTCGCTGGGCAATGCTGTCCATATCACTGTTGGTCTTCAGAATCTGTTTCCAATTTGACCATGTACGACTAAATTACTTCAGTATTACAACTTGCATTTGTGTAGCATAGAGTCATTTTGATTTTTGAGTGCATTCCTTGGTGAGCTGTTGTGCTTGAGCTGCAACAAGTAGAAGAGTGGGTGCTCTGCACTCTAAAGGAGAGGACTGTAGATTTACATCGTGGCTATTTTAAGACATGAATGGATTATTTTTATAGAAAAAAAAAAAGAACTTGACATACAGAGATGAGTTTTCAGGGTGTTTAATCAATGATTGGAGCGAGACTATGAGTACGATTTAAAACCATAGGTAGCAAAAATGCTCAGTTCAAACAGAACTGAGTGGTTTATAAGTTCACTGGATGTAAACAAGCAAGATTAGTCATCAGTCACTGCACCTCGCTGGAGTGCCAAAAAAAGGAGCTTACAAAATAGCTTACATATTTAATTTATAATTAATGTCACTGTAACTAATGTTACAATCACTGATGTGATTATCTGAGTGGTTAGGTCACCTAAAAACTACAATACTCAAAGGCATCTGACCTCAGCAGTGTGAGGTTGACAGTGGTCAGAACTACATGGTGCATGTGGAGTCATTACTATCAGGAAAGCCAAAATATATTGCATTTCAACAATTTCCCTGAGGTATACACCGAAGGGATCAATAAAGTTTTATTCTATTCTATTCTATTTATAATAATTTGAAAATAATTTCTGCTAATATTAATTTATTTCTTGTAAATCAATGTAATCACATTTATTAACAGGTTATATACACTTTGGTATGTTTTATAATGGTGTCAGTTTTTGTTTTGACGCATACTCAATATTTTATTTCAGTAGTGTAAATTTTCTACAGTGGAACCAACAGGTATCCAAGGTGTTTATGTTACCAGGGTAACGCATGAAGGAAGTGGTTTGATGAAGTTACAGTATGTTGTGACTGAAGGAATTATTTTGAGGGGAGTTTGCTTCATTAGAAGTTCCCTGAACATGGAAGTAAAGCTGCGTACACTGTAGAATAGAACAAGTGTTCACCTCCCTGTGATCACTTGTTTGAATCTGCTTGTATACAATGTGCAAATGCATGTTCATATGCGTTTGTTGTCTTTCTCTCGTTAGTTCTAGGAGAAGGCAAGTTAAGAAGGCAACCACAGCAAACACAGACACTCACGTACGTATAATGCAAAGATTTGCTGTCCCGACTTCCATTTTAGAGCCACATCCAATATGTTTCCTGATGCTGTGCTCCTGAATCATTCCCCTCAGGTATGTAAGCTCTTCATTAAAGCTGTGGCAATCAGAGGGGGAAAAAGTACTGCTCCTCGTAAAGAGAATAGATTACTTCCCCATCTTTCACAGAAAGCTGTTTGCTAGAGTAGACACTCTCCTCCATTTTCATTAGCGGCCTGACTACTATATATTCTCCATATAATTGAGGTTGAAACCTTCTGCACTGTAATGGGTCTTTCTATAACAGTCTTTTAAAAGTGAAAGCCTGCCATCCTTGGGCACTGCATGATATGGGATTGTGTTATGCAGGGTGCATGTGTTGTGCAAGATGTGTGTGCGCCGTTAGTGGCAGATCACTTCTTCTCATCTTCTTCTCTTGCCACTTTTCAAAGGGAGCTTTGAATAAACAAAGGCATGTCCTCACTTTCTGAGAACCAAAATCTGAAAAAGAGATTAAAAATAAATAAAAAAATCTCTGCATCTCTTATCCACAGGCGAGACGCAGCTAAATGTGTAGAAAACTAAAGGTGCTTCACTCTTTGCCATGTGTGGCCGTGCATTTTAATTGGTGCAACTTGGCAAAATGTGCATAATCTTCTGAAATCCCTTTTACATGCCTGTTTATGCATGAGTTTAAAAATTCTCAGAATGATTATTGTATTTGACGTCTTTTATGTCGCTTTTATGTTCAGTCCTTTAATGATGTTTTATGTTTGCTTTTGTTTTATGATAAGATGTTTGTGCAAGACTGAGATTATAATTTTAATGATTGTTTTATAAACTACAAACCACTTTATGGGCCTAACAGTAGGCAATAACTGCAGGGCTTCGAATTTCGCAAAACACAGGCTTTGATACGTTCACTTCCTGTAGTTACTAATCTGGCCTCTTTGCTTTGCAAGCATAACATTAGGCGAATTCAAGACACATGGCCTGGTTTGACTTAAACTAGTTTCTTCAAATTAACAGGCAGGGGAGATACAACAGCATAGCAAAGTCTTACACAGTCAAACTCAAACATAACACAGTCGGCACTTTTCCCTATCATCTACAATTCCTCTCCATTCCACCATCAGATTGAACATCTGAGAAGACGACATCTGAGGGAGACTTAAGCTGATGAAAGGTATCAGGATTGAAACTTAAAGTGAAGTCAAGGCGCTCAATGTTAAATGTAAGGAAAATTCCTCAGCAAGAGCAATTTAAACAGCTAATGACATGAAACATTTTGAGTCTGCCATAAAGCAGATTAGATTTATCTTCAGGCACCCCGGGCTGATCAATGTGATCTGGCTTTGATTTCCACTATAAATGGACAGAATTATAGAGGAGACTCTGCGGCATAAGAGGCCTGGACAAAAGCACAATATGTACTGGCAATAGACACTTTATCAATAGCAGTAAGAAAACTGTAGGTGAGAGCGTTCAGTAGTTTCACTTAAATGCATTAGATGCAATAAAGGCAGATCACAAAAACTTAAAGCGTGCTCCCCTGTGGCTCACAATACCCTGTCACACCTGTGTGTCAGACTTTTCTGCCTTACAGAATGGTCTGGCTGCACTTCATCATCATTCTACTCTGGCTTTGGCCATGTATTGAGTGGAGCATATCTTTCCTGGTGGAAGCTAGGATGGCTACCCCTTGCAAGACGGGTTTTGCTGTCTGAAAACACTGCGATCATTGTGCTCTCTACAACCTCCAGCTAAGATACGCATCCCTGTTCCGAGAGCTAACAGACTTAATGCCGGGGTTCTCATGGAGGCCAGTGCCACCAGCAACCTTCACCTCAGTGTGGTGTGCCACCTTTGCTCTCTTTGCCCTTTTGTGCACCTCCAGCTTTTACTTGCTTTCGTTATTTAATGTGCATGAAAATGAGGTAATTCCCTTATCGTTGTTTATTATTATTTGTGTGTGTAAATGTATTTATTTCATGGTTTTTATGATTTTTATGTTAGTATTAAAATTATCACTTGGGTACCTTGATAAAAAGGCTGAAGTGGTTAAATTCAAATTAAGGTGGTTAAATACAAATGAAACCTTTTATCTCTTGGTTTTTCATTAAAAACTGGTCATTAAAAATATGGCTAATTATCTGTATCGACTTTTTTTTTTTTTAAGCTATATCGCCCAATCTTGCGGCATAATATGACAAAGATTAATCTCTTCTCTCCATCCATCCTAAAATCCCTCAAAGTGAAAGTCATAGAACTCCCTCCTCTTGCCCAACTTTAGCTCGCAGTGCCATCATCCAAACCTTTGAAAGCAAGTTCAATGTATCAAACGTACCTACCTGCTTTCTCCTTGCATGTTTTACTTCCAGCCTATTAGCCCGGCTTGCACCATCAAACCTTCTTACACCACGGACAACTTAGCTTCCCGAAGTTAGTGTGGGTGATTTGTGGTCGTGTGTAAATTGGAAGTTGCGGTCTGAGTCAAAGCAGAGTCATAAATAGGAGGGAGGAGAGGACGACAGCGCCCTGCCAGATTCGGGGGGAATTGATGGAGGCCAGCAGCCTCACGTAGATGAGAAACGCATTCTTAATAACTATCTCGTCAAAACACATCACTCTGCTCCCTCCCCAAGCCACAGCATAAAATAACAAAGCAAAGAGTCCACAGGGAGGTACAGGCAGACAAATAGACAAGCAGGAAGGTGATGATACGGATATGGACTGCACACCTGTCCTTCTGTAGAAAGTAAAACCCAACATTTCAAATTCTGCCTTTCACATTTATGACGACTTTTACTCAAAAATCTTTTACTGGACTCTCTTTTGTGTCAAATTTATAAAACAGTCAACGACTTTCTTTAGAAGTCCAGCATTTCGCATATTTATTGAGGGTGACGTACTCTAAGTGCAACTGTATAACAAAATTTGGTTTTAGAATTACACAACCTAAAATAAGAGCTCCAAAGGTCAGGCCTTTAGAGGTCTTAAAGTGTATTCAGACTGAATGCAAATGGAATGAAATGTCCTTCACTTTTGTGATTTTTTGAGGGCTGAAGGATATCTGGAGTCTGTCTGCAACGGAGAGGCCAAACACAGATATTACTGCGAGCTAGCAAACAGCATTTACAACAGGGTATGTGAGGTAGCCTTGTAAATGTGTTTCAGAGGTACACAGGTGGCATCATCTTTTATATATGGATTTGAATCAATATAAATATCTGTTTTACCGATGCTGTGCCTCTGCTTAAAATTATGTTTGGTGTCCTTGCACTCTCTGCATAATGAAACTATATTAACTGTGAAGATAAAAATGGATTAAATGATGTTTTTTTTTGTTTTGTTTTTTTTACCTGAAAAGTGAAGTTGGGAGTATTTTTTTTGTTAGGCCTGAATACTGTCTGTAGGTATTTCTTTTGGGCTGCATTCAACTCCAACAACCTTCACCAATAAGGTAGGGCAGCCTGAGGGCAAATCAGGTTCGCACACTACTCACTGCTGCTCATTAAGCTAACTGCTTTGATTGCATGGTAATAATAGAAGGCGAGTCAGATGAGCATATCGACATCAATTCAAGTGGTGGCAAGACAGAAAAAAAGAAAAGATGCTGTGGAGAGTGTTTGAAAAGAAAATGTAACTGAAACTAAAAAGGTGAGGGAGACAAAAAGTGAGTAGACATGTTTCCATTTTTCCATTACACCCTTGGTTCGGACGATCATTTCCTACTTCAGAAACGGTAATAAGTCTCCTGCACACTTTCTCATTTGTCTTTCTGCCATTCACATATTGAGGTACTCCAAGTTGGAATAGGCACTGAATATTTGCTCAGTATCAAATCAACTTGCATGGACACTTGGTTGCAATCATTTGTAGACGTAACCCTCATCCTTCCATCTTTCTGGTTCTTTATTCAGTCATGCCACCTTTAACCATCTTTTATTTCTGCAACCAAACTGGGCATATTTCTGAAATGTTTCCATCTCAGATCGGGTTTCTATCTCTCATTCTGGTTATTATCTAACCTCCCATTGCTCCACTTGGCTGCCAAAGCTGTGCCATCACTGCTGATCTAGATAAAAGCTGAAATGTTACCAGTACATGTGGAATGCTGACTCAGACCAGGGTCCCCCAGCTCATTCTCATTCCTGTGTCAGTACATGTCTGTGTTTGCTTAAATTAATGTGCATGTGTGAATACATCTTGCTCTAGTCTGTGCATCTATAATGTATGAGTTGACACTGTGCATGTTATTGTGTTATTGTGTGTATGTGGGCCCTAGTTTGTGAGTACTGGTACTGTGATGTGATAATGCATCAACATCTGACATCTGTGTCATATAAGTGTGGGTATGCGTAAGCGTGTTTGCGTGCGTGTGTGTTGGTAGCTGCACAACACGGTCCTCCAGGGGACCATCAGCGCGAGAGTGTTTGAGAGAATAATAAATTCGAGTAGGGCGGGGAGAAGAGAGGCTGCGACCACCAATCGATCCCTCTGCTGTTTCTCAAATTAAGAGGGAGGGATGAGCGCGAGAGACGGAGAGAGATGGAGGAAGAGAAAGACAGGCAGAAGTGGATGGTGGCAGGGAGCGTTTGGAAGAGGGTGAAGGCATGAAGGGGGAGAACTGTACACAAGCATAGGATGAGATAGAGAAAGAGTGAGAGATAATGATACTGTAGTAGAGAGCGAGAGAAATGAGTAGAGTGAAAGACGGCCAAACGCTGAGTCCAATTAAGTGTCATCCCAGTGGAGGCAACTGTCCCCATCCTCTTCTGCCAGGGCTACACAGCTTCCAAGGACACGCTGCGCATCACGTGGCTCAACACACACACAACCTCATCGCACATTCATTACGTGCAACACATAGCTCCACAGTTTCGAAAGAGCACAAACCCCCCCCCCCCCCCCCCAAAAAAAAAAAAACATGCAAGTAACATCTTCACAGACTTACCACACAGACGCTGGCGCACACACGTCTGCCGCTGTGCACGTCACCTGAGGGACTCAGCCTTTGCAGGACCTGGGGATGAAGCAGTGCCAAAGATGTCTGGCGCCAGCAGCTACTGGTCCCACGGTGCAGATGTGTGCCAGGGGCTAACTCACTCATCTCTGCCCGGCCCACCCACCAGCTGCTGCCGTCGGGGGGAAGCGTACACACTGCCCCGGAGTCAGCTACACATCAATTACAAACACACACATGCTGCGTCTCCATGCAGAAGGAGACACTTACGTACACACAAGCAATCGAACCAACGTCTGACACACACACACACACACACACACACACACACACACAGGCTATGGCCTTGGGGGCAGCTCACTGTCTCCTAGAAAAGCCAAGTTAATGAGTGAGGCCTCTGGCTCTAGTGGCTTTGGACTATAGCAGACCGAGTGACTGAATGACTGACTATGGCACTACAGTGGGATTAGGGGGATGCTTCATATTGACATAGAGAACAAATCGACATACTCTAATAATTCCCTTTCACATTCTGCCGCAGCGTAAGAGGAAATAGCAAATGGAAGGGAATAATAGAGGTCGAGCCAGACGGTCCCCTGTGAGTGCTTTTGCCCCCCAGACAGCACATCCCACGCTCAAACACACAAACACGATAATGCACACATTCGTACACGCGGACAGACTCAACGCACACCGAACAGGGACGAGTGATCCTTTTGACTGCCGGCGCCGAAGCCTGAGTTACAAGAGGAGGACATGGTGAGAAATAAGATGGGCACATATGAAAGTCTGAACGAGACAGACTGAGAAACAGTCGAGGGGATGGACGGAAATGTAGAATGACAGCAGGGGAGGGAAAAAAAAGGAGAGAGTGAGAGTGCGAAAAGAGAGCCAGTGTGGTTTTCAGCATGTGAAGAAAGGCGGAGGGATCCTGTTATAAATTTTCCAGGCTGCTTTAGATTTAATCTGGGCCTGGATGCAAACAACACACCAGCCCAGCCTCAACAGGGTGCAGCGTGCAGAGTGTGTGTGTGTGTGTGTGTGTGTGTGTGGGGGTGGCTGAAGGATTGGTTGCCAGGGAGATTCTGACATATCGGGCCCCACTCCCTGCTGCCCTCAGTTTAGCCTCGACAAGTCAGAGAAAACGCTCTGCGGCGGCCCGGCTAATTTACAATCTTTCCCTCTTGTTCTCTCCCACCTGTCTCTCCCTCTTTCTCTTGTCGTTGTCTTCCTTTGTTTGCATCAAACTTGTACGATTCTCCATTTGTAATTTCGACTGCTCGTTTTCTTACCCTGCTTTGTTTTCGTACCCCGACACCTTTCACGCTTCCTTCTTTCCCCCTTTCTCTTCTTTACATTTCAGTTTCCCCCTTCTCACTTTCCTCTTCCTCCCAATCATCCATCCATACTTTCCTCTTACTTCCTCGCTTTACTTTCCCTCTTAGGTAAGCTGATGTGGTCGGGACCTGTTGTTCTCATCTGGTGACAGCCAAACAGGGCCTGTTGTAATTAGTGTGGAATTCTAATGAGCTTATCAGGTCAAAAGCAGCTTAGTCCTCCAGGACCCTAGCAGGGTAGAAATTAGCCCCGCTCCCTCCCAGACAAAACACACACACCCGCATGCACATTACACAATAACACATTGTGCATACCGATGATACAAGCTCGATTCATTAACAAACACTGGCTGACAAATTCAGCCTCGCCCTCTCCTCTCATAACGGGATTAGCCCACTTTACATCAGTCAGTTAACAAAAAAAGCGAAATATTAATGTGAGTGGCAACGACAATAAAAAAAAAAGGAAAAAAAAGCCAACAACAGTGATATGTGAGGCTGTCATTGTGCTAAATGAACAAGTAGCTGGCAGGGTGAATAAGTTATTTAGTTATCTGAAGAGAGAATTGTAGGCAAAGACACGTAAACAAGCGTACGCACAAAGACATGTATGCGCAGAGTGAGTAGCAACAGAAAAACAAAACGACTTTTTAATTCCTCCATGTTATTATAGAAGGGAGTGGCTGGTTCATTACAGTAAAACCTTGCATGCTCTTCTCGTCTCTTCCTCGCTGTGCTGCAGTGGATGGGCTGAGGCAGCCAAACAGCACCTATCTCTATTAAATATCTCCGCAATTAGTTCTGGGAAAGTTGCAGCGATGCGCAGAAAGCGGGGAGGGGAAAAGCGAGTACATTGATTAAGCATTGCAACAGCTGTACCAATAGGATTATACTCAGGAATTTTAATCGTACTTGTCAGCCATCCTCAAATTTTGATAAGATGCCTAGCCTTAAAAAAAAACCCCCAAAATGTAGCATGCTCTATGCAGTCTGCAGAGAAATGAAATGGTTAAGAGTGTGTGCAAAGTATATCATTTCATGTCAGTGTGTAATGGTGGGAGAACTGAAGACAGTAAAGGATTATGGGAAAACAGGAGGGGGGTGGGTGGGATAAATCCATTTCCTGTGTTTGGTGCTATAGCGCAGCCTTCCATCTGTTTTATTCCAGACTGGTTAACATCCAATCACTTACTGTGATACTTGTGGGGGTGTGTTTGCTAGTGTGTGTGTGTGTGTGTGTGTGTGTGTATGTGTGTGTGTGTGTGTGTGTGCTCTTTTCCCCGCCAGGAGAAAAAATGGAATGCAGGAACTCCTACACTCAAAATGTTTAGATCTTGAAAGCAGAACTGTGAAGCAATGTGTTTGAGGCAGTACCTAATACTACATTTCGCCCTTTGTATCATCTGAAATAGAGCATAACCTGCTGAAACCAGGAAAGCGCATCAGCAAGCACACGACGCAGGATATGATCAAAATGGAATCATGCAGCCGCGGGAAATATTAAAGTCTGTGAGGTGAAAACATTAACCTACCTCTGTTAAAACAATAACAACAGCAAGACATTGTTACTTAGCAGAATGGAGGTACAAATATACTTCATTTTTATGGTTTAGTCTCATCAGTGGGTTTAGAGGAGTCTAGATGGGCCATTCACCTTGCCGTTATACCGTAATGCACATATAAATCTGAACTTTATCTTGTCATTTAAAACTCACATTGCCACATGTAAAGTTGTCAAAGCACGTCAGCGGGTTATTTCTTCTACCTGCCTACATAGCGGTAGATAATTAGACGATCTGTCTTTACGTAAGTGAAATTTACACATCAATCTGATGCATCTCCCTGCTGGTTTTAATACAAATCCTGGCCTTAAAGGGCTAAGAGGGAGCAGAAAGGACCAGACACAACTGAGAGACAGAGAAAAGGAAAAAAAGAAAGAGTGAAAGCAGCAGTCTTCCAAGGTGAACGACACAGACACCTACAGGCAGACCCTGGCCATGGACCCTGAGAGTTAATGAAGCAGTCCTTCCCTATTATCTCTGCCTGCATCCACTACAGCACAAGGTAACAGACAAGCAGACGATCCTCTCCTCTCCTCTCCTCTCCTCTCCTAAGCGCACAACTCATCCCTCACAACGCACACTGTAAACCACACCTGCCTCTGCCCCAGACAAAGGCATAAATCTGCTCTTGTTCCCAGGTAATAAAGAACTTCTGATATAGCAAGAGAGCAACAGAGAGAAGAAGAGGATGTGAAAGTGGGGAGATCGGGAGGTGGAGTGGCGGGCACTAACAATGAACTGCAGTGGCGAAAGAAAAAGATTTACCAAGAGAATGAAAACACATCCTAACTAATAAAGTGAATGTAAGATTCACGATGCCGTTGCCAAATTAATACGAGGAGTGAATTATAGACGTGAATGCAACTGCAAAATAATGCCAGACATTTTAAGTTGGAAAAAAAAATACAGAAATGTAATGGTTTGGCATTTAAATCACCAAAATCGAATATTTTGGTAAGAGAAGTAATTTTGATTTGTTATCTGCAAACTTTAAGTGGTGTTCTGCTGCCAATTTTACATACTTTATTTTCAGCACCAAACACATCTTTATTACGTGTATTGGCCAACTGAGCCACTGATCAGAGTGCCACTCCAATATAAAGCAATTACATAAACGAGTGCTTTTTACATCCAAAAAAAGTCACCTAATTATGTGACATTCAGCAAGATTTGAAAATAATAATGACAACACACCAATCAGTTAAAATGCTAAAAAATAATGCACAAAGCTTCTGGCCAAAACCATATGTACTGAATACAGTTAGCAATTTAAATAGGTCTGGTATTGAATCTATTGATGATTCTTCTTGCGGCAGAAAAAAAAAAGTATTAAAAATAACCAATCAGGGCTTTTTATGCATGATTAAGAATGGTAATGCCGTATTCCTCTATAGCTAGCTAGCTGCATCCATTAAAAACAGCATCAGAATAATTGTCACAAACATTTGTGCCAAGTTTAAGTGACGTTAAAATAGCACAGGTTGTTGCAGTATATGTTCATTTCAAGAGGGATGCCAGCAGCTATGTTACTCAAACCAATCACTTTTTTACTGATTGGTTTTAGGAAAAATAATAATAATAAAAAAAGGATGGAAAAAAATAAAAATAAAACCTTCCTGATAAGAAATCAGCTTACACAACTCTGTTTAGTCTGGTTTTTAGGCTTATTTTGTGAAAAGTCCAGAGTTTTACATGTAAATCAACAATTTTCCTGAGGTTTCCACCAAAGGGATCAATACAGTTCTGTTCTCTTCTATTCTAAATGAACATTCATAGATTCTAATAATGCTGCAAGGTGGAGCAGTGGTTAGCACTGTTGCCTCACAGCAAAAAGTTGCCGGTTTGCGTCCCGGTGAGGACACCCGGGATCTTCCTGTGTGGAGTTTGCATGTTCTCCCCGTGCAGCGTGGGTTCTCTCCGGGTTCTCCAGCTTCCTCCCACACAGTCCAGAAACATGTCGAGGTTAATTGGTGATACATATCTCATCTGGCCTGGGAACACCTTAGGATCCCCCAGGAGAAGCTGGAAAATGTTACTGGGGCATCTGGGATGCCTGCTTAGCCCACTGCCACCAATACCCGACCTCAGATAAGTGGAAGAAAATAAATGGATGGATGAACATTAACGGCAGATTTATTCCTACATAGCAACTTGTCATTGTTTAACATGGAGTAGTTTTACAGTGCTTGTTGTAGGTGAGCTGGTGTGCTCAAGCTGCAGTGACTGGAGAAGGGTGGATGGAGTAAGAAATGGGTTTAATAAACAGTGTTTATATATTTGAATGTCCAAATCCAATACGTAATTGGTCAAACTACAATGTGTTTTTCTCAACATGTTCTTTTTCCTTTAGAGGCAGTGCATTTGGAACATCAAACTGGTGAATATGTCTAGTCAGTTTGGTTGAAAGAAAAAGTAAAATCACTCTGGCTATTGGAGGTCAGCTAAACTGACTTGCCAGGAATGTTGGAGGCTGCCTACAGCTATGCAGAAGCCATTCAAGCAACGCGAGTGTCTGAGGATATTGCCTTACTGCTGGTCTTCCCCTGGGAGGCCTGGGTTTCCACAGTGTCTCACACATTGTATCTGATAACAGTTCTACTAATATCAATATTGTATAACTCAAATGGTTGTCACATCTCATTTTTCTGCGTGTCATCAGCAAAACAAGCCAGATGAATTGCATTTCTTGCAAAATGACAGCACTCTTTCTTTAACATATCTTATCTAGTTTGCTTTGTCTTTCACACCTCTGCACCAGACTGAGAGGGTGACTTTGTTGTGTTTTGTTTGATTTGCATCTCTGTAGGCACACTCAGATGTCCATATGTTTGCACAGGGTTTTTGTTAATGATTAGCTTTGATTTCCTCACTGCTATTTGAACCTGTCTTTTCAACACAAGCTTGTCTAATAAAATACAGATCTGTCTTTATCACAATCAAGCAAGCATGAAACAGAAGTCAATATTGTGCATCCTGGTACCCGTGGAGATACAATAAAGTAAAAAGAGCAACATTGTAGGACTTAAATGAAACGCATTTAATAAGATGAAACTTGCTGATTTGTTCACAGCCAATGTACAGTTTGGTGCTTAAGCAAATTATTAATCAATCTTCCGTTTTCCTGTTGTTTCCTCCCTGCAATCTATTTGATTGTCAGTTAGCCCACAACACATTTAAAGATTAAATAAGCTCCATTTCTATTCCACCCCGGCAAAATCACATCTCATGTCTCGACGCCCGACTGTCATTTCACAGCCGTGTGTGGAACACACCAGAGATCTCAATCTTTAATGCGGTTAATGTCAGAAAGAGAGGAACAGGGTGAGGGAATGAGGGAAGGAGAGAGAGAGACACTGAGACAGAGACAGAGAGACCAAGACAGAGATGACAGCACAAGAGAGACAAAGGCGAGAGAAATAGACAGTGATATTCTTGGACTGGATGTGAGGCGGTAAGTATGAGAGGCTGAGGGGAGGAGGGAAATGTCACGGCCAATCTCTAATGAAGGGCCTTCCGGGAACTATAGTTAGATAAATTATTTAAAGGCTTTCATTTAAAAATGTCCAAAAAACTGTGCTGCGATGATTTGCGCAGGGGCTGGGGAAAGGTCAGCTGTGTGTTGGGAGTGCTTCATTAACCTCCCACCACCTCCCTACCTCAATTATTTCTGTCAAAGAGCACCTGGAGGGGAGGGGAGGGGAGAAGAGATAGGGGGGAGCGTGGCTGCTGCGGTCGAGCTGATACCAGTCTGGTGTGGCTGCTGCTCAGGAGACAAGAGCTGAGGGGCTTCAACTGCATTCAGCTTATCTCAGAACCTGGTGGCGGTCCATTCCAGGTGGAATGTTTGGGTAACTTCAGTGTTGTAAAATCCCCAGAGATGTGCAGGGTAAAGGCTAGATGTATGTGTGCTGTGTATGTGTGTGTGTGTGTGTGTGTGTGTGTGTGTGTGTGTGTGTGTGTGTGTGAAGAAATGGGGTTGGGAAGAAGCTGGCTGGTGCCCAGGCCTCGGGAGTGTTAAACGCTTTGATCTTGTAAAATGTTTTCTACAAGCATGGAACTAACAGAGCTGCAAGGAAGTTTCATCGCTCCAACACGTGCACGTACGCACACATTGATAGAAAGTTACTTATTTTTCTTTTCCACTCACACGTGCCCTCAACCATGTTCAGCAGCTGGTTTAAAGTTTTTGCTCTTTCTCACTTCATCATTTACCTCATCTCTCCCTTTGCTCTTTGTTAGTATTCCATATGTCAAGAAAATCTTCTTTCAGCATGAGGTGCATCAGCATGTAAAAGTAGAAAGCTTGTTGTGTTACATTATACTGATGAACTATTTTAAATGCAGAGATTTCTGAAATATGTCTTTGTGCTTCCTAATTTGAAAATTAAATGCATTTGTACATATTCAGTGTTTATTAAACTCATCTGTTTAAAAGTGTTGGACAGAAAGAATAAAATAGTGATGATTTTGTTATTCCTAGACCAGCGGACAAAGATTTAGTCCTGAGGATGGTGCAAGAGGAGAAGTCATCAAAATCAAATGGGTTTCTCCCTCAGAGAGCAACAGTTTCTTCATGATCACATGTGATAGAAGTGGGACAAAACATCAATACTGCAATGTATCGTATCACTTCCTCTTGTGATCCATTATTAATACACCGATGCCACATATTGATATTTTTATTAGAACATGTAGACACTCTGAATGGATCCTCAGGACCAATTTAACGTAACAGAGTCACTGAATTATGACCATTCATGGTGTCACTTATCAAATGAACGACAGTAAAATGTGCAAAAGTTAACTAAACTGTCATGAAGAACAGACTCACTTGGGGAAAGCTGAACGGATATATTATTACAACACAATGACATAGCAATGCAGTGAATAAATACCCCTTCATAGGGGTATTTTTCCTTCCTCAGTTGATATTGTGTTGTATCATAGATGACTGTCTTGCAATTGATGTGGTGCAATCAAAAAGTCCAAAGTCAGTGCCTCTAAAAGTCAAAAACTGTTGTAAAGTTGCCCACCATCACTATCGAAGTAGTCTCCTTGTACAGTGAGACAGCATTCCCAGTGCTTCAGTCATTCTTCTAACGTTCCCTGAAAGTTTTGTTTTGTAAATATGTTGAGCGCCATCTGTGATGAGCACTGAATCTTTTAAACTGTGTCAATACAGTGACACAGTTTAGAAGTAACGAGCAGGACGGGTAGGAAGTGACAATTATACCCCAATCGGTCGAGGTAGATGGCCGCCTTTCCTGAGCCTGGTTCTGTTTGGTTTTTTTCTCTCCTTCCCATTGGGAGGGTTTTTGGTTCCTTGCCACTGCTTGCTCAGAGGCAACTTTGGATTGTTTGGTTCTCTGTTTAAATTCGTTGGGTCTTCACCTTACTATGTTAATCACTGTGAGATGTTGTAAACTGTGCTATACAAATAAAATGGAAAAAAAGAAGTGCTGTAAGTGGCTGCAGAGCATATTGGAGCTCCTCCATGATATGGCACCACAGTTCAGGTCTGTTGGGCCAAATATCCAGCCTCAGACATCACAGGACGTCACAGTAGAACTTTACCTTCATAGTGCAACCCCCGGAAGGCAAATTCCCCGTGTAAGTCCTTATGTTAGGTTGTGCACTCCTGACCTGATGCACTTTGTCCACTTTTGGAAACTACACTTCTTGACTGATACTAAATGTGACGATTCTTCTCAGCACTTCATGGAGAAATCACAAATGGGTACACATCAGGGATCACAAAAATCTGTTTAATACAGGTTGTGCTATTGACAGCAATATGCCATCTAGTCTCTTGCCTCATGCGAGCGAATCCACCACAAACAAACATATAACTATGATGCGTTACATCGGTCCCACACCTTTCTGATCGCACCATGTATTAAGGATTTCATGTGAGGATCCTAGACTTTTGTTTCACTGGGTTTTTGGGTTTTTGTCTGTCTTTGGGTTGTGGTGGGTGTGCCTTTGTTCACTGCAGGTTGGGCGGAGCCGATCAGGGGAGATCGCTGGCAGCTGTGGCTCATCAGCTGTGCCCAGCTTAAATACTGGCGTCTCACAGAAGACCGACGCCAGAGGATTGTGATACCTACCATGGGGTAACAGTCAGGCCACGAGCTGCTACACGCGCCGAGGAATTCTGATGTTCTCTAGTCTCGAGTTTATGATATATGTTTCTCTGCCTTGTCTCCAGTTCTCCTCCTCGGCTCCAGCACTCGGCACACCTCCAAGCATCCAGCGTTTTGTCACCCACGGGATTTCACTACCACGGACACCTTCACAGGGAGACCCTTCACGAGAGCACCCCCCCACGAGCACTGAACCCTGAGCACCGGACCCCTGCGCACCACCCCGGTTTCCCTCGTCACGGCTCCCTCTCTGCACCGGGGAAACCCCCACGGACCAAGGCACTCTCAGGCCCCGGCTCTTTGTGCACCACCCTTGGGACCCCCCTTCCTCGGATCACAACCCCAAAGAACTTCACCCCACCACCTTCCTTAAATAAATCCTGTTTCCTTTAACCCTTCACCCCGTCTCCCTTTTCGTTTGGGTCCACCCGCACTGTCACTGATCACGAGTCGTCACATTTCAAAATCCTTGTATTCTGCTGCCATCTTTATTGTCGGCAGTTCATCATGACTGCATGGCACTGTGAGTTACTCTGGGACCTCCACCCCTAATATATGATGTCTTGACCTTTGAAACATGAAATTTGGTCTAATGATGGCAACAAAAAGATGAACGATCATTTAAAATGGTGCTGAATTATTCTTTGTGTCAAAGGAATATCTATGGTGGCCGATGGGGGCAAACGATGTGCATGCACACGAAACAAGCTGCAAAAACAAAA
>NW_007577779.1:612382-624196 GCF_000690725.1 Stegastes partitus
GTGCAGGAAAACAAAAACGCGCTGCAAAACACAGAAACGCGCTGCAAAAACATCCCAGTATATGCTCTGTCTAATCGGAGAAAAATGTGTCCCAGACACGAAACATAATTCCAGTTGAAATGTATTGGTTTGAAATTCGTGCTGGGGCACCTCTATTGTGGGGCACTTCCGTTGTGAGAGTGGATATGCAGCGTTTTCTTTTTGCAGTACGTTTCTGAGTTTGCAGCATTTTGTTTTTGCAGAGCGTTGCTGTTTATGCAACGCATTCATGTACATGCAGCTCGTTTGTGTTTATGCACGTCGTTTACCCCTGTCGGCCAAGGTAATCATCTGTACCAAATATCATTTCCTCTCAGTTTCCAGGACTAAAAATTAAATTTAAAAAAATTAATAAAATTAGGGAGTGTACGCTCCAGATGACTTTGACTAAGAATTGGAAGCAGTTTGGAATATTCACTAAACCCTTGAGGTAGTGATCTATACTCTGTCTATCAGGACTACCAGTGTAAAAATAAAGGCTACACTTACTGTTATAAACAAATGCTACTGACTGCATCAGAAATTAACAATATTCAATTAAATCACACCCAACAGCACATTTCCACACAGCCTTTATGAAAATTCCTGCAGAGCTTTTGCATGGAATTTAACTTAAGTTCTCTTTCAAATGGATTTGCGCCGCTGGGCAAATGCAAACCATTTTGACAGTGCAAACCTTGGAGCAAATGGAAAGCCAACAATTCAAAATGGTGGAAGCTATCATATTAACTGTGTCTCAACGTCTGGTTTTCTAAAACCCTACTCTGTTGGTTATAAAATACTCCTACCCCCCACAAAAAAAGAACAAAAAAAAACACAAAGCAAAACAGATGTGACATGGTTAGCAGTTGGTCATGAGGCAGGAATCGAGGTACAAATATTTTCCCTTGAAATAATTGTGTTGACTTACTGTCTGGTTAGCAGTACACATATTCAGCAGAATACCAAGCTTCTGAAAGCACATATTTCGTAAAGAAGTGCAAAGGATTTCTACCATGTTACATGCTGCTAATGTGACAAGACTGTTCCATGATAAAGCACTTTTGAAAAATGGGAAATCCTGAATGTATTTCCTCAACTACTCCCTTGCCAGGAATGCAGCTTAAACCTCTCCATCTTTCTCTTTTTTGCTCTTTGTCTTGTTACTCTGATACCATCCCAGTGAGGCAATAGCAGACTAATTGTCAAGCTGTTCCTCTAATGCCTGCTTTCTGGGTTAGGGGGCAGCTGTCGACTCCCCAGAGCTTTTCAGGAAGGAGAAAGTACAAGAGAGGAAGAGAAAAAGAAGTCGACAGAGAGGAAATGTGGTCTTGCTAACATTCCCTGCAATTCCTCTAATTTCACAAGGGCCTTGCATGCAGCACTTTCAAAAACTGAAGACACAGGAAACTGAGCTGTGAAGTACAGACTGGTGCTCCCAAAGAGTCAAAGACATCTGCGATACATCCAACAGTTGAAGGGAAAAGTGTTGCATTTTGATGTACTGCTGGAAGATGGTGTTTTAGTATTATGTTGTTCATTTGACTTAAGATTTTGCATTTGTCTCAATCAGCCCTATTCAGCAAGCAAGAGTCAGGCTCTCTTCTACTTAAGAGCCTTAATATAGGCTGCTACATCAAAGAGGTGACTAATCAGGCTGACAGAGAGAGGTGTCACAGAGTGTCAATCCTTCAGGGCCGCTGCACGTCTCTCAGGAAACCCACTCCATCAGCTCTGACCTCGAATAACCCAGCACATGCACACGCACATGCATGTGCAGCGGCGTGCACAAAGGCACAAGTGTATATAGCTATCAATGCACACACATGAAGGCACATGTGCCCTAACGTGCATGCATCCACACACATTTCCATACACATATTGTATCAACATACATGCAGCACTGTAGCGTGAGCATGCTAACCCAGCCATACACATCTCACTGGGAATCAATGTGAAAGATGACTTGGTTCAATGATAGGCCTGTGTTGATGGGAGCTGATTAAAGAGGTAAAAAATGGAAACTCATCTTGATGTATTTGGGTCAATTTCACGTCCACGGCCATTGCTTGGTCAGGCCTATTTCTAGCTGAAGTGGTGGCGGTAATTAATGGGTGATAACGGACACATTTAATTGGCTGTAATCTATCCGATGAAGCGAGGAGCCTCCATTCTTTGAGGACAAAGGCCCGCTGGGAGGGTGGAGGAATCTAGCTTCATCTTTAATGCTGCAGGCGCACAGTGTAGAGTGGACCATACATCAGCATAACAATACAGCAACTCTGTGAGGCAAAACAATTAAACTACACTGTACATTTAAGATACTGTAAATACACATCCTTTACTATGAGCATGACTGCATCCTCCTCCATGAACAAAGTGCAAATGCAACAAGCCTGGATGAAAAGCGCCTGCCGCTTAACATAAAACTCAATAAATCAGTTCAAGCGAGCAGTGCACTGTATGTACTGTATGCTTGGTTCTGCCCGAGAGCACACTATACAATCTAGATCTTCCATATGATAGAGAAGAGAAAATGCAGTCTGGCAAGAACTCCTCCCAGAAGAGGGGCGAACGCTTATTTGCATTGAAATGAACTGTCTGAGGCATGTGTGTGTGCACACGCATGTATGTGTGTTGTAATGATACTTGCACTGTGTGTTTTGTCAAGGGGGTGTCGGCTTGTGTGTCGACCTGCATGGATCACTAGTGATGGGGTGACTCCTCAATCTCACTACCTGCTCTCTAGCCTCAGGGGGCGCCTATGCATCTAGCTGTACTTACACATAGTGTATGTTTTCTGACCATTTCAGGGCTGCTTCAGAGCTGTTCTGTTTCCCAGAATGATCAGTCCTGGCAAGCATCATAGATTCAGGGCCATTGTAAATCAACATGAAAATAGAAAATCTGTTTCAGAAACCGTTATTAAATTCACTTTGTAAGAAGCCATGTACTCCACACTCATGTGTTACAGCACATATTTCACCTCCATCTGTTTTTTTAGACCATCAGCTTCAATCTTGCTAGAAGGTTTTTTTTTGTTTTCACTGGGACAAAAACCTTGTGAGGTCTAGCCAAACAAGACTTGATGCTATGCTATAACCCTATGTCTTAGATGCAGTTTTGCAGAAACCAGCCAAAATCTTGTAAGCACATGGTGTGCTACATCATTAGTTTGGAGAACATCAAACAATACTTGATTGAGTCTGGCAGAAAATCTGTTCTAGGGCATGGTTTTAGTTAATACCCACAACAAGAAAGACTGTGTTATGATTTCAACTGACAGTACCGCTATTCCAAGAAATTTTCTATTGCATCTTGCCAGTTTACACTGGGAGTAAATACAACATCACTGTCTCCGTTACTCATTCGCTGTTCCATACAGAACACATCAATGAGCCACAAGATTAAAACTGCCTGCCTAGAAATGCGGTAGTCCTCATTGTGCTACTAAAACAGCACTGACCCGTTGGACATATTGGACATAGACACAGGACCTCTGAGGGTATCCTGTGGTGTCTGAACATTGGCAGTGGACCCTTTGGGACCTCCTTGGCTCAAACTTACCCCGTGGCTTGATCAGATTGAGATCTGGGGAATTTGGATCAGAGTCTGTGCCCTTGGCTCTTTGTTGTGTTCCTCGAGCCATTCCTGAGTAGTGTTTGTACTGTGGTGCTATGTCCCGCTGGGGAAGGTCATTACTGTCTGTTGCCATGGATGCTTGGTCTGTAGCAATGTTTAAGTTAGTGGTACGTGTCAAAGTAACAAGGTTTCCCAGCTGAACATTGAATTGCTGCATGATAATGAATCTTATTTAATGTAACCTTTAGTTACAATGTTGCAGAAGAGCTTACTCAGTAGTTTGTAGTATTGAGAGAAGACATGTATAAGAATGTTCATTGTCAGTTAACTTATTTATCATTGCAAATTTCCACATCTGTCAAATGTGAATGACGGCACTGTGAGATTTCTAGATAAAAGCAGTGCACATGGTATTGAGAATTCACTTGTCATGGAGAGATTTTGAGGGTGTTGTATTGTGCATGGTTTTTATGATTGGAGTTTGGACATTCAAATAAAATTAGTAACGTAGATGCAGTCAGCATCATCGCACGCTGTGACAATAGTGTAGGAAGTATTGTGATACTTTATGTAAGTAATGGTACTATTGCTATACTGTAAACATACCCTGTTCAAAGTACAAGTACTTTTTAAGGTAAATGTGTGCATGTACTGTCAGAAAAAGGCACTTCAAATGAAAAGTAAAAATGCTTCATGCAGAAAAATGCCCCGTTTCTGTTATGCCATTGTATCATTGGAATACATTACTCATGCATGCAATTACAATACAATTTAATACAATTTAAGTGATACTGCTGATCGAGGTGGAACTAATTTAGAATTATTTAATATCAACCTTCTACTAATGATTGTTTTCATTATGGAATAATCGGCTGATTATTTTTTTCAAATAAATCCATTGAGTAATTGGCTTGGAAAACCTGTAAAACAGATATTGTGCATTTATCCAGAGTCTTGTGCAAAACAAACTAGCAAAAGAAAATTGACACTGTAAAAACTATTATTGTTAGGATTATTTTTAATTTCATATTCGAGTGGCCAGGACTAATACTTTTTACCCATACGTGCCTTCATTAGGCAATTTTATTAGAAAACACCCAGATATTTTGTATATATGAAGCTCGATGAACAAATCAGTGAGTGAAACCTCAAGCACGCCATGAAAACATAAAGGCCTGGATGACCTATCATTTTCTACTTTTCATTTAAACAAAAGTGAAGCTGTCGTACTTACTCTGGATGGCACTGCCTTGGTCTGTGGGGGGATTTTTGACCAGGATATGTCCTTCAACTTATACATAAACCTTCTTTCACTTGCACAATATTGCCAACATGAGAAAAATCCTTTATAAGAACTCTGCTGAAAAACTGGTCCATGCATTTGTTACTTCTCGGATGAACTATTGCAATTCCTTGTCATCAGATGCCCCAGTACCTCTAAAGCCTCCTTTGAATCCTCCTCTCAAAAGGGAGTTTTTCCTCCAACAAGCGCTTCCTTGGAAAGAATTATTGGATTGCGCTTATAACAAGGTCTTGACCTCACTGTGTAAAGTGCCCCAGGAAAACCTGTGTTGTGGTTTGCAGCTATGTAAATAAAATTTGCTGTCAATCGACTAATCAATTAACCAGCCAATCCTTTTAGCTGAAATTGCATCCATAATGGTGCGTGATCTATATGAGACAGTTATATTTCATAAGTAGTTTTGTAGTTTAAATTTTATTATATTTGCCTCTAAAATATAGGGATTGCAAATATAAAGTGGTGTGAAAAGAAAATACTGAAGCAAAGAAGGCGGCATGTATGTTTTGAGCAAATATAAATGATTATATGCATATATACATACGCACTGATTCTAGTTCACATATTGATACTGTAATGATTAAACTCTTTAACTCCAGTAATTACTAATTAAATAGAATATCAACCAGAGAAAACAGGTTCAAAAAGCAATGCATGAAATAAACAGCTTTCAGGGTAAAATCATATTAGACAGCCATGTCAGTGCTCCAAAACAGCTTTGTTACCTCTTTTTCTGAGGTAATGTAAGCATTCATTACTGAAACAGCCTCTCTACTGAGCATTGTATGGAATGAATGATGTGGGTTGTCTAAAATGCTCTGAACGTTTGCCATGACTCTCACAGAAATTCAAGAAGGTGGCTCTCTTTATAATCATCCCGACTGACGCTGTTCATCTTTGGTTGGTTACAACGGCAAAGCTTAAAGCAGTCTTGTAAACAGAACAGTTCAATGTCACAGACTAACAAACTAATCAGTTCTTTGTTGGTGGTAGCCCTCACAATACATCAACACCAACAACAAGTTTAACTTTCTTTGTTCCTACAAGAATGCATGTATTTATTCTGCGCATAGTTCTTGGACCTGTTGTTTATGTCGAGTTCCACGAGCCTTTGTATGTCACATTCTGACTCCAGTGCTGAGGTCGCATTGGTGTGGCAGCTGAGCCCAGTCTGATGTTCTGACTCAAAGCGCATTTCGTTACCACTCCATTATTCTGTCTGATTGCCTTCTTGTTAGCTGCTTTCTGTGGGAGGATTGGACTTCGCCCTGAACAGACGCTAGTGAAAGACATGTCTGACTGCTTTGACGTCATTGTCAGACTGAGACTGTGTTAACAGGTGTATAGCTTCAGCAGGATAAACAGATATACAGAGAATTATATTCACTATTGGAGGTGCATGTCCGTGAAAAGACAATATTCTTTTTAAATGACATATAATCAAGGTTTCCATGTTTAACTGGTTTTAAGAATAAAAAAAAAAGATAAACCACCATTGCAATGTGTAGCTCATTCTTTAAACGGGAAAACAGCCATTCACCAGATCTATTTGAATTGCTCAACAAAATTCGAGATGTGGGCGGCAATTCAGAGGTTTGGAACCAGGGTAAGCTGAGCCTCCCTGTGCAAAGCATTATCTATGGATCACAGCACATCTCCACTGAGTGCTCTTTATAGGTAATCAATAGGCAAGCTGGCTTATGATGGCTCTCACTCATTACAACTCTTTAATAAAAGCCCACCCTGCGGTGACGGCTGCTTTGAGTAGTACAAACACACACACAGCCATATGGGAAACCAAATCTCTGTTTATACACCCAGGAAACACACAAACTCGCAAACATGAAGAGACAACAGCATCCTTTCAAGAGAAGGCAGCTCAATCCGGATCACCTATGGTATCCGATGCAACATTATTCATTTATATCCCTACAACCGTTCTGAGATGTCCTCTCGCTGAGGACTTCTGAAGTATCCCTTGCTTAATCAATATGCACATCAGCTTTTTGATGGGGCGCTGGGGTTGAAAACTATCCCGAAGACTCTCAAAGCAAAAGGTGAAACACCCACTTAAATGTTCCAATCAATAGACTGCAGCTTGCATTTATCAGCAGCTAAACTACCGTTCTCAAGTTGAAAGCGTCTTTCTTGGAGTCCAGATAGTTGAACTCCAAATGGCGTGGTCTCACATAACCTTCAGCGACATATGGTTTTCTCTCCTATAAGAGCTGGAGGTATGTATCCTTGTAAGCTATTTCCCAGTCGCTCCAAAGCAGCTGTTCCATCTCTGTGCACATATGGAGTCAGGTGACTAAAGCCTTTTTTCTTTTCTTTTTTTCTCTCTCTGTATTTTCCGGTGAGGGGGACGGAGGCCTCATACAAGAATATGGTGTCACTTTGTCATATGTGCAGGGTGAGGGCCAGGGCAGCTATGCTGCACGGGTCAGTTTTCCATGAACCACCTACCAGCTTGCCTTCATACGTCAGGGGAGCGCAGGAAGACATAAATAGAGAAGGGAGCAAGTGACCCTGCTTCAACTGTCACATACTTTAGTACTCAACAAGCACACAAGTTTTCATTCTTCCTTAAATTACACTCAAGCATCTGGTTCAGTTTGGCCTGAGCCCCCCTTCCACTCTCTCACACACAAATATACACACCGCACCCTGAATGAAAACACAGCAAATATACAACGTTTAATCTGATTACCCTTATAAAGACCATTCCTTTCAAGTCCTGGAGCTGGTCTTTGAAAAGACAATGAAATTTGAAATCTGCTCCTCTACATCTACTTTAACATTACTACATAAGCAAACAAAACAAACGGCTAAAAATGATCAACAGAGCAGATCGTGCCTACAGAAACCAGAGCCTGTGCTTGGTTATGATCTCAGCATCCTTAAGGTGCCAGTATCTGAGGAGAAGATGACCTTTCTCTGCCTAGAATAGCAGGGCTGTGGGGAACAAAAGCTGTGATGACACACACAGGGAGAGACTGTGACCCCGCAGGGCCGAACACACACATGCTCCCTCCAAACACAATCTCATATTTGGAGTTGGTCCACCTGTACGCACCACCTCAGATGCAGAAATATGTGTTAAACCCCCTAAACCTCCCGTTTCAAATCGAATACTAGTCTGACAAATCACATGTAGATGACTAAATAAGTAACAATCATTGTTAACATCGCAAAGTTTTATCTCTTATAGAAATAGCTTCACATCTTTGAGTGCGGTCGTTGCTGAAAGTTAGATAAGTACAACTCTGCACTCTTCAAGCAAAATGTGAAGTTAAAATTAACAGCCAATTAGCTTAGCTTAGCACGAAGGCTGGAAAAAGGCCAATATACCTAATCCGGGTCTGTCATTTTTCTGTTAACTGATCGTGATTTAACAGATGATCATGTGCCTGACTGTGACTTCCAGGAGTCTTGTTGTCACGGTGTAGTTGCCAGGCAACCAAAACAGACTATATGATGTCACTGCATACATGACCACCTTTTTAAAAATGAGCATAACACAACGTGAAACACAGTCAAAAAGTATTCTAAACTTTTGCAGGAAATTGGGTGTTATTGTAATGTCAGTGTTAAGCAAAGAGGCCGCTTTTCAGGCCTTTAAGCTTCTAAACCTGAAAACCTGCTAACGGTGTTTGAAGGGCATGGTATGTTAACAAAATATGTATTAAACAATCACCAAAGTTGCACCACGTGTTGGAGGCAGAAACTGTAAAAACCAAAAGGACTGTCTTATTTCCAACATTTCGACTGCCCTTCAACTAACCATGAGTGACTTGACTTTTTGTTCCCTCATATCACTAAAAACTTTGCCAAAAATAAAGGCTATACACTAACTAAAATTATGTGGTCTTTGGCACAACTTAGTGACTCAGCTATGATCCACAGTCACGTAATGAATACTCTGGGACTTTTCAGCTAGCCTCGGCTGAACTGCAGGCTGTGTTTACACAGAGTCGATAGGAGACAAGTGTGGAAACAAATTAAAAATGTAAGTAGTAAAATATCTGTAGTATGTAGAGTCACGCGCTGCAGGGTGGTGCAGTTGGTAGCACTGTTGCCTCGCAGCAAGAAGGTTACCGGTTCGCGTCCTGGTGGGGGCACCAGGATCTTTCTGTGTGAAGTTTGCATGCTCTCCCCGTGCAGTGTGGGTTCTCTCCGGGTTCTCCGGCTTCCTCCCACACAGTCCAGAAACATGTTGAGGTTAATTGGGGATTCTAAATTGTTCGTAGGTGTGAATGTGAGTGTGCTTGGTTGTCTGTCTCTAAGTGTAGCCCTGCGATAGACTGGTTACCTGTCCAGGTGAACCTGCCTTCACTCTAAGTCGGCTGGGACAGACTCCAGCCCCCCCACAACCTTAATGAGGATTAAGCGGTGTATAAATAATAGATGGATGTAGAGTCACTATTTTTTCCAGTATTGATAACATCTGTGGGCACTTGGAAAAAAGTTGTAAATGTGGATTCCATGTTTTTAATCAAGGAAATTCAACTTTTATTTTTTTGGATTTAACTGTGTCACACTGCACAAAAGTTCCTTCTTTGTAAGTTCTCTCTCAGTTCTCTCTCAGTTCACTTCTAGCCAAGGTTGTCCTGTTTCTATAGAGGTGCAGGACCTCATATTAGCTTTATACAATCGAGGAAAAAAGTTGACCGCTATATTTCAGCATGTTTGACAGGCCACTCAGTAGGGGGCAGTGACCTAAATGTCTGAGGCGCTCATCGCCTCACTCTATCTCCCTGTTGCTTCCGTGCGTAAATAGAAAGTTGAGAACAACAGCAGGACATGTAGCGTATGAGGCAGGGAGATGAGGCGAGACAGCGAGTGAAAGTCATGGGGGAGTCAGGGATTTGCCTCTCCATCCACGCCGACTAAATATTTGATGTAAGGAGGTGGTGGAGATGAGAGAAGCTGAGCTGAGAGGAGGAGAAGCATGGGTGCATCTCCTTTGGGAGTACAAGAAGTGTCCCAGGCATGCAGGAGGTTGCAGGGTCAGGACATTACAGGAGTTGCCACCGTCCTCAAGGTGAATTATTTATCCAGTTGAGGTCAACGCAAGAACAGCGTTATGGGTGGACTGCAGTAGAGAACAAAGAGGCCACGGCTTTTAGTACATAGGCTGCACTGAAGAAAAAGTGAAAACCATGCATAGCTTCAGTTATGTGGAAGATATGTGGAGTTAGAAAAAAAATATAGGAAACAAGTGGAAGCAAACAGAGCAGACAAGAGATAATGTAAAACTCTTGGTTGGTGCTGAAGGTGAGAGACGAGTTAATTATGTGGCCCCTGTTGCAGGGTGTAGCATGAAGGGTTCCTCTTTTGTCGTTATCAACAACAGAAAAATAACAAGGAGGAAGTGGAAACACCAGATATGTATAAATCACGACAGAAGACATTCACTGACCCCGCGGTGCTTTGTTTATGTTATCGCAGACTTGTTTTTCCTCCGCCAAGGCGAGAGGCGAGTCAGAGGTGCAGTGTGTGATCACAGCTGTTTGTCTCTGTTCTCAACCAAGACTCCCCGGAAAATGTGTCACAGCTATGTTGGTCCGCGGTGCGACAATTAGTTGCTGAGCAAAGGTTGTAAAATTGAGAGTTGACAATATTGGACTATAACTTTCTCTTGGCCTGCATCCATCTTTCTGCATCTCATAAGAGCAACAAAATGTATATGAGGAGGATGGACAGGTGCAGGAGGCATAAACCACACCCAAGAGACTGCAGTTTGAGTCCTACGTTGGCTACTTTTAGCTTTAGTTTGTGCGACCAAAAATAATCTGTTAATTTTAAGCAACCAAAACTACTTGGTTACATTTAGGAAAACACCGAGGCTTTGCTTTGATGCTTTTCAGTCGCAGTTTTCTGTTCTTTTCAGTCACTGTTTTTGTTTAAAATACTTTAGGTTTTGGCACTATAACTGCTTAATTAGGTTTAGGAAAAGAACATGGTTAATGTAAAAATATACATGTGTAAATGTTAAACATAGAGTAATGCCTGTTTTCTAAGTTTTGACGGGCCTCGCTTCAAGAATAGCCCCTTAAAATGGTGAAGAAGATGGAACAGTTTTATAAACTTTTTTGGTGAAAACAATAGATGTTGCGCTGTGGAACACGCATAGTAGACATTTTTTTGTGAAACTGGGCTACAGTTTGTCTGCAAGATTACGCAAAACTACCAAGCTGGATTCCAACAAACTTGGTATAGAGGTGGTAAACTGTGAGACAGGGCACAGACCTGGGCAGAGGATTCGTTCTGCAAGTGCACTTCTTATGAATTTGTGATGTACATATTGACACAGTTTTAACTAGAAAGAGCCACAAACCTTTAAAATAACTACAGCTGAATTAAAAGAGGAAAAGGTCTGTTGCATCAACAAGCATCTACAGTGGTAAAAGTACTAAAAGAGCCCTGATGCTGCTCCAGTACTGTTGCTACACTGACCTCACTTGTAATTGTGACTAAATGTTGACATATTTTGTGGTTTCATGTTTTTGGATTTTGTTCAAAAATATTTCCACACATGAACTGGCATTTGTCAAAGTTCAGTTGCAGAGATGCATCATTAATGGATCATTGCGGGTTATGGACAAACATTTGAGGTCATCAGCAACGTGAGAGCATTTGAAAGATGCCAAGCAACCACCTATAAAATATGATCCTGAGCAGATCATAGCAGGCATACTCTACATTCCACACAGTGGTGTACGGCGGACACTGATGTTTATTTCCCCTCTATTGACTTTGACGGGCACGGGCCATGTGTGTGTGTGTCTGTTCCCCGGCATGCATGCTTGTGTGACAGAACAGATCCTGAAAGTAAATAAGGCAGTACTGTGGGAATTTTCCCAGTGTTTGCGCAGCAGTGACTGTGCGCCCTGCTACTACAGCCACACACA
>NW_007577779.1:624216-628590 GCF_000690725.1 Stegastes partitus
ACACACACACACACACACACACACACACACAGGTCCTGATAGTGTTCTCCTGTGTCTGTGCAACTAATGTGGTCACAATATTATTTACAGATGAAGCTGCTATGAATTAATTATGCAAACAATGTACTACGTGCATTCTACATTATAATGCTGCATATTGCCAGGAGCCTATTTAAATATTAATCTTTTCTTTATTAAATGAAACTTAACCATTAGCAATGTTGCAGCGCTGAAAAGGCTATGTGCTCGAAGCACATTCTGTGCATGATAAAAATTGCAAGTAACTCCATTTATTTCTGAGCACACAGTTAGCTGGTAGCGTCATGTAAACACATTCGCAAACCACATCTCTTTTTTAAAAAATTTTCTTTCTTTATCTTTTAATGTCTTACTGGTTGTGGAGCTGAAAATAGCATAATAAAGTTGTGTTCTGTCATGCATTTCAGAGATTGATCGTGTTTGTCTTTAACAACACATTATGTGGTGACACAGCTCTTGTTGAGTTCTTTTTAAAATGATGTTCATATATCTGAGACTTGAGGATTTTGGTTTCAGGGCACCGCCATTGTTTCTCAGGAAAAGCAGTTTGATCAAGTGAATTTTTATGTAGTCTAACAGTCAAATATCCTGTACGTAGCCAAGAGGGATGGGGGACTTAGTGAAAAAAATATGATTAGAAAGACACATAAATATGTATTTTAAAAACGAAAAGTAAAATATAACTTAAAATAAAACATAACAGATTAGATAAGACTGTCAAAATTCCAATTCCAAACTAAACAGATGTCATAGTTACGTCTACCATGTCACACTGTTTCGAACTCTCTTTGGTTGTGTTACACTGGTCTCAGTGCTGTGGTGTGATTAAAATCCTGAGATGGACACATTAGTTGTTTACAGCTAGATCTGTGTTCAGTTCCTGCAAAACAGTCTTTCGAATAACTTCTTTTAAAAATATTTTAATTTGTATGACTGCAGAAGTATCAAATATGGCATTTTTATAGAAAAATCTTAATGACAAAAGCCTTAATTATCAACCACTCTTTTGATTATCAATGTTGTTTGGGTTAGAAAACCAAATCTTTAGGCCACAATGAATTGTAAAAACAACATATAGGTTGAAACTAAGACAAACTTCTTATTGAATTATGTGATCCAGTGAGGAAATTACATGCTGCTCTTTTGTAGCGGCGGGAAAAGGTTACTCCAAGCCTCTGTGCATGATGGATGGTCAGGAAAAACAAGCCTCTATTCAGTTTGACTCTACTTTTCCTATTAATGGCCAAGTGTTGTAAGTGGACGTTGGATTCAGGGAATTGGTCTTTGTTTGTATAATGTTAAAACACCCACAAACACACACACTAAAAGACACTATTACTCCAAAACAAGATACTATGGATGTCATGGTCTTCAGGTATTACAGGGCTTAAAGTGAAAAATAATCCTGAGCCTGAACTTTTTTGCTTTTGGGTGGGGGTGCAATCTTGCTAATTAGCAAAACTCAGACTACAGATTATAGTAATACCAAAGAAGGTCAATAGGTCGTGGTAGGTACTCCATCTGACTACAACATGGTGCAATACATTGTTTAGCAACCAATCAGTAAAAGACATGGAAAAAGGACACTGATTCACCTTTTAACAATATGTGTACCATTTGCACTATTTATTACCTCCGCCAAGGAGGTTATGTTTTAGCCGGGGTTTATCTGTTTGTTTGTTAGCGAGATAACTCGAAAAGTTTTGAACAGATTTTCATGACATTTTCAGGAAATGCTGATAATGAACAGATGATTAAATTTTGGTGTTCCAGCTTACCATCTTATTTTCTCATAAAACAGTAAGTTCTGTTAAGTGTTACAGTTGTACAGAATGCTGTCATGCTGTTTGTCCACTAGATGGAGCTCTGACTCGTTTCAGTCCTTCAGTCCTCGCCGCTGTCTTCTCAGTAGTACAGGAGGAAGCTACAGCCAGGCAGCACTACAGGAGTAGGCTGAGTGGAGTGACTGACAGACAAGTTCATAACCACGTTCTCACATAAACAATGACTCAATGTGTTAGTAAGGGCATTTAATGAAATTTTTCACAAATCTGCCATCTAAATCGTTACCAAACAATTTCTTCACCAATACGTTTGTAAAGGTGTGTAATAATATGCCTTAAAATGATGAAGTTCAACTCCCGTAGGAAACCTTTAGAAAAAACCTGCTCAAGTTAGGGTACCGATAACCGATTGACGAAAAATCTTTCTTTTTTTTTTAAAATCGGGCCTTCAGTAACTTATGAGGGGTCAAATCAGGGTTTTTTCATGATTCTGAGTTGGTTGTTAACATTTATATTTCACCACAAACACTTCTTTGTTGGAAAAGACCACACTCACTTTAGCTTATATTTCACATTCTTATATAACACTCAGAGTTATTTCTCATTCACAGTGTCAAAAGTCAAACCATCCCACGCCTCAGAAAGGGGAGGCAGGGATTCACCCAGGCTGTGTACAGTCGGGGAGGAGAACTGCTGACCCAGACTGGGGATCTCGTTGAGCGGTGGAAGGAGCACTTCGAGGAACTCCTGAAACTGGTAAACACGTCCTCATCTGAAGGGGCAGAGCCTGAAGACTCAGGGGCTTCTGCGTCCATATCCGTGGTAGAGGTCGCCAAGGTAGTTAAGAAGCTCCTCAGTGGCAAAGTGCCAGGTGTGGACGAAATTCGCCCTGAGATGCTGAAGGCTCTGGACATTGTCGGATTGTCGGACTGATTGACACGTCTCTTCAATGTCGCGTGGGCATCGCGTACAGTGCCTGTGGAGTGGCAGACCGGGGTGGTGGTTCCCATTTTCAAAAAGCAGGACCAGAGAGTGTGTGCCAGTTATCGGGGTATCACACTTCTCAGCCTCCCCGGGAAAGTTTACTCTAAGGTGCTGGAAAGGAGGCTTCGGCCGATTATCGAACCTCGGATTCAGGAGGAGCAATGCGAATTCTGTCCTGGTCATGGAACAGTGGACCAGCTCTTTACCCTTGCAGAGCTGCTGAGGGGGGCATGGGAATTCGACCTGCCAGTCCACATGTGCTTTGTGGATCTGGAGAAGGCCTATGACCGTGTTCCCCCGAGGAACTCTGTGGGGGGTACTGGGGGAGTATGGGGTACCAGGGTCACTGCTACGAGCCATGCGGTCCCTGTACAACCAAAGTGCGAGCTGTGTCCGCATTCTCGGCAAAAAGTCATTCCCAGTGGGTGTTGGACTCCGCCAGGGCTGCCCCTTGTCCCTGATCCTGTTTGTGGTTTTCATGGACAGGATCTCAAGGCGCAGTCAGAGCGAGGAGGGTGTCCGGTTTGGTGACCTCAGGATCTCGTCTCTGCTTTTTGCAGATGATGTGGTACTGTTGGCTTCATCAGACCGTGACCTTCAGCACTGATTTACCAGTCCATCTACGTCCCAAACCTCATTTATGGACACAAGCTTTGGGTCATGACCAAAAGAACGAGATTGCGGATACAAGCGGCTGAAATGAGCTTCCTCCGCAGGGTGGCTGGGCTCAGCCTTAGAGATAGGATGAGGAGCTCGGACATCCGGAGGGAGCTCGGAGTAGAGCCGCTGCTCCTTCGCGTCGAAAGGTGCCAGTTGAGGTGGTATGGACATCTGGTTCGGATGCCTCCAGGGAGGCTTCCTCTGGAGGTATTCCAAACACGTCCACCTAGGAGGAGACCCCGGGACAGACCCAGAACCCGCTGGAGGGATTATATCTCTAGGCTGGCCTGGGAACGCCTCGGGATCCCCCGGGCAGAGCTGGAAAGCGTCGCCGGGGGGAGGGAGGTCTGGAACGACCTGCTCCGCCTACTGCCCCCGCGACCCGACCCCAGATAAACAGAAGTCAATGGATGCATGGATGGAGTGTCAGAAGCTTCAAGAGTCATTGTCTATGTCTTCTTCAGACTCAACAACATCATGACTGCAGTTTCTACATGTAATGCCTACAGATTCCACAGGCCCAGATGCACGTGACCCCATTCTTCTTGCAGCTGCACTGCCGGTTGCTGCAAGAAGAATGTCAATTACAGCTCATGAACTTCAGTAGCTCCTCAGGAGCCATGGGGTCTCGTGTTGGAACTGGCTCATACATATGCACACCTAATATCCTTCCAAAGTCACTGGGGTTCAGAGACATGCTCTGTAGAAGGATCCAGTCCCGGGTCTGCAGAGTGAATGCTGGCAGCTGCACCCTCTGTTGGAGGTAGAGTCTCTGGTTTGAGAACATCCATCCATTATCTCACTAGGGTCACAGGGAGCTGGAGCCTATCCCAGCTGACTCAGGGTGAAGGCAGGTTCATCTGGACAGGTCACCAGTCTATCACAAGGCTACACTTACAGACGGACA
>NW_007577779.1:629270-630164 GCF_000690725.1 Stegastes partitus
GCCTGAATCACTGCCTCCTTGGTGCCTTCTGTGTCAAGGAAGATGTCCATGTACTCATCCATGTCCCCTGCACAAAACATGTGCAGAAAACATGTGCAGGGGACATGGATAAGTACATGAACATCTCCAGCTGCAAGAAGAATGGGGTCACGTGCATCTGGGCCTTTGGAATCTGTAAAGGCATTACATGCGGAAACTGCAGTCATGATGTTGTTGAGTCTGAAGAAGACATTGACAATGACTCTTGAAGCTTCTGACATTGTGAATGAGAAATAATTCTGAGTGTTATACACTGCTCAAAAAAATAAAGGGAACATCTAAACAGCACAATGTAACTCCAAGTCAATCACACTTCTGTGAAATCAACCTGATGGTGAATCAATTTCACCTGCTGTTGTGCAAATGGAATAGACAACAGGTGGAGATGTGAGACAGTTAGCAAGACAACTCCTATAAAGGAGTGGTTCTGCAGGTGGTGACCACAGACCGCGTCTCTATTCTCATCCTTTCTGGCTGATGTTTTGGTCACTTTTGCATTTTGTCAGTGCTCTCAGCCCTACAAGTAGCATGAGGCGGTGTCTGCAACTCACAGAAGTTGCTCAAGTAGTGCACCTCATCCAGGATGGTACATCAATGTGAGCTGTAGCAAGAAGGTTTGCTGTGTCTCAGCACAGTGTCCAGAGCCTGGAGAAGATACCAGGAGACAGGCTAGTACACCAGGAGACATGGAGGGGGCCGTAGGAGGGCAACAACCCAGCAGCAGGACGCTACCTCCTCTTTTGTGCAAGGAGGAACAGGAGGAGCCCTGCCAGAGCCCTGCAGAATGACCTCCAGCAGGCCACTAATATGCATGTTTCTGCTCAAACTGTCAGAAACAGACTCCATGAGGGTGGT
>NW_007577779.1:632008-633284 GCF_000690725.1 Stegastes partitus
AAGTCCAGCGTGCACCGGCACTTCCCCCTCCTGCTTCCTTGGTGTCCTCACTCCTTCCCCCGATTAAACACCTTCTTTTTACAACCCACCTCCCTTGTCGCATTAATTGAGTCCACTTCCTGCAACTTAGGAGTCAACTCCTAACAGATTACATTAGGAAAACCGGCCTTCACTACAAATTGCACTTTTATGTCGTCCTGTTCAACTGCGGTATGGGAGCTTGATGTACCTGGCTGACATTTGGATTGTTCCACCCGACACAGCTCGGCTCAGTGTCAACTGGCACAGTCCCAATTGGTTGACCCTGTGGCTAGGAAGCCCAGTGTGGTCAGCACCTGTGTCGGCACAGGTAGGATATGGCTCCTGGCCGTGTTGCCCTCCAATACTGGCCGCAGTCCTGCGCACAGTTCCAAGAGGATTTCCCTTGGGAACCTAAAGCGGCTGATGAGCCAGTCGGGTTCTTGGGGACTCAGGATGATCCTGAGCTAAAAAATTCTCTTGGTCTCCTAAAACCTGTTCTCTTCGCACTGCTCCATTGGTAATATCCTCCAACAGTGCCAAAGCTGCCATTGTTGTTAACGGGATCTTCTGCACTGTTTTACGCACACTTTTATGTCCACTCATCTGTTAATTGTTCATCTAAGTGTCTCTGATGTGCATATCGCTGAGGAATTACCTTTTTTTTTTTTTTACATTATTAACAGTTTCCCAGCATCACCTCTAAGTGTTGCCAACGGCTCAAAGCAATAGAAACGTGCGTAGTCAAGAAGTTGACATGGAGGACCGCACATTTCCACGATCATTTCACTCTTGATACATCTGAACGTGAGCGTGGAAAAGTGCGTACACCAAGTGTTTGTGTGTACGCACCTTTTGTACATGAGGCCCCTGGTCTGGGAGGAGATCCCTCAGGAGAACGTCCGCCACCTCATTCCACATCCAGACCTCCATGGGATAATAATTTTGATTTACATTGATCATTTTTATGATATTTTGTTCTCAACACATTCCACCATGTAATGAATAAAGATTTTCAACTGGAATATTTCATTCATTGAGATCTAGGATGTGTTATTTTAGTGTTCTCTTTATTTTTTTGAGCAGTGTATAAGTATGTGAAATAAAAGCAACAGTGAAAGTACATGTAAACATGAGTGTGGCCTTTTTCAACAATGGAGTGTTTGTGATGAAATATAAATGTCAACAATCAACTCAGAATCATGAAAAAACCCTGATTTGACCCCTCATAAGTTACTTAAGGCCCGATTTTTAAAAA